>NC_084637.1:8926653-8976653 GCF_033978795.1 Nerophis ophidion
ACAATGATTTGCAAATCCTTTTCAACCCATATTCAATTGAAAGCATTACAAAGACAACATATTTGATGTTCAAACTCAAACTTTTTTTTTTTTGCAAATAATAATTAACTTTGAATTTCATGGCTGCAACACGTGCCAAAGTAGTTGGGAAAGGGCATGTTCACCACTGTGTTACATCACATTTTCTTTTAACAACACTCAATAAACGTTTGGGAACTGAGGAAACTAATTGTTGAAGCTTTGAAAGTGGAATTCTTTACCATTCTTGCTTGATGTACAGCTTAAGTTGTCGTGTTTTACGCTTCATAATGCGCTACACATTTTCGATGGGAGACATGTCTGGACTGCAGGCGGGCCAGGAAAGTACCCGCACTCTTTTACTACGAAGACACGCTGTTGTAACACGTGGCTTGGCATTGTTTTGCTGAAATAAGCAGGGGCGTCCATGATAATGTTGCTTGGATGACAACATATGTTGCTCCAAAAGCTGTATGTACCTTTCAGCATTAATGGTGCCTTCTCAGATGTGTAAGTTACCCATGCTTTGGGCACTAATACACCCCCATACCATCACACATGCTGGCTTTTGAACTTTGCGCCGGATGGTTATTTTCCTCTTTGTTCCGGAGAACACCACGTCCACAATTTCCATATATAATTTGAAATGTGAACTCGTCAGACCACAGAACACTTTTCCACTTCGCATCAGTCCATCTTAGATGAGCTCGGGCCCAGCGAAGCCCGCGGCGTTCCTCTGTGTTGTTGATAAATGGCATTTGCTTTGCATAGTAGAGTTTTAACTTGCATTTACAGATGTAGCGACCAACTGTAGTAACTGACAGTGGTTTTATGAAGTATTTCTGAGCCCATGTGGTGATATCTTTTACACACTGATGTCGGTTTTTAATGCAGTACATCGCTTACGTGCAGTGATTTCTCCAGATTCTCTGAACCTTTTGATAATTTTACGGACCGTAGATGGTAAAATCCCTAAATTCTTTGCAAAAAAAATGTTTAGCAGTTTTGTAGCATATTCAACAGAATTGGGGTTGAAAATTCTTTGCAAATCATTGTATCCTGTGTATATATGTACATCTAACACAATTTCCCAACTCATATGGAAACGGGGTTTGAATGTATTTATATATATATAGCCTATTATTTGCGCACTATTTACAAGTTATGTACCAAAAACACGACCACCGGAAAAATACTTTGATCAATGAAAACAGCGCTGCAGAAACTGGCTGTAAACAAGAGGCACTGCATTTTCTGAATTGAAACACTCATTTTAAAGCTTTGACATTAACATTTTAACACACACTAATCTGGTTCAGAAAATATGAGGACCTTATATGAAACACACCTAGGTCTTTCTTGGTTCAAGCAATATGAGGACATGACGAGTGCTCACATGTAGAATTTATGTTGTTGACTTGTAACATCTCCTGTTTTGCTAAACATGAGTTCCAAACTCCCTACTGACTAACATGGATGTACCCTTACGAAAATGTTGTCATATAAACTGATCTGTGAGAGATTAAAATTAATAAATGTCTTTCAAAATATAGGTTGGGTCAAATTTAGAGCAGATATAGTAAAAATAGACATGTAATAACCTGTTGGAGGGATGAAGTCGGTTTATGGCTGTCATCTGAATCTAGAGAATGTTGAGATAGAACCTCAACAGTTGGTTTCTGCAACAAAACACAAAAATATAATGTCATAACTAATTAATTTTAACATTCTCACCACTTTTTGTTGATAAAAATCTGAGCATACAATGCCAGATAAAGGGTAAAGATTATTACAGAGTTTCAGCTCTTAGACAATTCATTAAGAATGTAACACACACAAAAATCTGGTTCAGAAAATATGAGGACCTGAATTGAGACACTCATTTTAAAGCTTTGACATTAACATTGTAACACACATTTTCTGGTTCAGAAAATATGAGGACCTTATATGAAACACACCTAAGTCTTTCTTGCTTCAAACAATATAAGGACATGACGAGTGCTCACATGTAGAATTTATGTTGTTGACTTGTAACATCTCCTGTTTTGCTAAACATGAGTTCTAAACTTTCTACTGACTAACATGGATGTACCCTTGCGAAAAAGTTGTCATATAAACTGATCTGTGAGAGATTAAAATAAATAAATGTCTTTCAAAATATAGGTTGGGTCAAATTTAGAGCAGATATATTAAAAATAGACATGTAATAACCTGTTGGAGGGATGAAGTCAGTTAATGGCTCACATCTGAATCTGGAGAATGTTGAGATGGAACCTCAACAGTTGGTTTCTGCAACAAAACACAAACATATAATGTCAGAACTAATTAATTATAACATTATCAGCACTTTTTGTTGATAAAACTCTGAGCATACAATGCCAGATAAATAGAAAAGATTATTACAGAGTTTCAGCTCTTAGACAATTAATTAAGAATATAAAACACACTAAAATCTGGTTCAGAAAATATGAGGACCTGAATTGAGACACTCATTTTAAAGCTTGGACATTAACATTGTAACACACACTAATCTGGTTTAGAAAATATGAGGACCTTATATGAAACACACCTAAGTCTTTCTTGGTTCAAACAATATAAGGACATGACGAGTGGTCACATGTAGAATGTATGTTGTTGACTTGTAACATCTCCTGTTTTGCTAAACATGAGTTCCAAACTCCTTACTGACTAACATGGATGTACCCTTACGAAAATATTGTCATATAAACTGATCTGTGAGAGATTAAAATTAATAAATGTCTTTCAAAATATAGGTTGGGTCACATTTAGAGGAGATATAGTAAAAATAGACTTGTAATAACCTGTTGGAGGGATGAAGTCGGTTTATCGCTCACATCTGAATCTGGAGAATGTTGAGATAGAACCCCAACAGTTGGTGTCTGCAACAAAACACAAAAATATAATGTCAGAACTAATTAATTATTACATTAACAACCACTTTTGGTTGATAATATTCTGAGCATATAATTCTACATGAACAGTAAAGATTATTATAGCCTTTTAGCTCTTAGACTATTATTTAAGAATGTAACATTCACTAAAATGTGGTTCAGAAAATATGAGGACCTGGATTGAAACACTCATTTTAAAGCTTTGAATTAAACATTGTAACACACACTAATGTGGTTCAGAAAAATATGAGGACCTTATATGAAACACACTGAAGTCTTTTTTAGTTCAAACAATATGAGTACATGACAAGTGATCACATATAGAATTCATGTTGCTGACCTGTAACATCTCCTGTTTTGCTAAACATGAGTTGTAAATTCCACAGACTAACATGGATGTACGCTTGAAAATTTTTTGTCATATAAACTGATCTGTGAGAGGTTAAAAGGATTAAATGTCTTTTGAAGTATAGGTTGTGTCAAGTTTTTAGCAGATATAGGGCAGCACGGTGGAACAGGGGTTAGTGCATGTGCGTCACAAATCGAAGGTCCTGAGTAGTCCTGAGTTAAATCCTGGGCTCGTGATCTTTCTGTGTGGAGTTTGCATGTTCTCCCCGTGACTGCGTGGGTTCCCTCCGGGTACTCCGGCTTCATCTTACCTCCAAAGACATGCACCTGGGGATAGGTTGATTGGCAACACTAAATTGGCCCTAGTGTGTGAATGTGAGTGTAAATGTTATCTATTTGTGTTGGCCGTGTAATGAGGTGGCGACTTGTCCAGGGTGTACTCCGCCTTCCGCCCGAATGCAGCTCAGATAGGCTCAAGCACACCCCGCCAACCCAAAAAAGGGACAGGTAGTAGAAAATGGATGGATGGATGAATAGTAAAATAGTCAAGTAATAACCTGTTGGAGGGATGAAGTCGGTTTATCGCTCACATGAATCTGGAGAATGTTGAGATAGAACATCAACAGTTGGTGTCTGCAACAAAACACATAAAAATAATGTTAGAACTTATTAATTATAACATTATCAGCACTTTTTGTTGTTAACATTATGAGCATATAATGCCAGATAAATAGTAAAGATATAGAGGGTTTCTGTCTCTTGTCCCGCTCATGTCTTGAGATGAACTTCCCTCGGTACTCGACCACAAAAGAACCTTTTTAAATTGATGCAAGAGCAAATACACCATATCCTGATAAAACAGTTTATCAATTAACAATGTTTGGAATATCTGTTTTAAAAAGGAATAATAATAGTCGTTACTTGACTAAAAATTCAATTACAAACAGAATTACTCTTTCATAAATGTAAATAATTATTAAATTAAGTACAAACCCCGTTTCCATATGAGTTGGGAAATTGTGTTAGATGTAAATATAAACAGAATACAATGATTTGCAAATCCTTTTCAAGCCATATTCAGTTGAATATGCTACAAAGACAACATATTTGATGTTCAAACTGATAAACATTTTTTGGGTACAAATAATCATTAACTTTAGAATTTGATGCCAGCAACACGCAACAAACAAGTTGGGAAAGGTGGCAATAAATACTGATAAAGTTAAGAAATGCTCATCAAACACTTATTTGGGACATCCCACAGGTGTGAAGGCTAATTTGGAACAGGTGGGTGCCATGATTGGCTATAAAAACAGCTTCCCAAAAAATGCTCAGTCTTTCACAAGAAAGGATGGGGCGAGGTACACCCCTTTGTCCACAATTGCGTGAGCAAATAGTCAAACAGTTTAAGAACAACCTTTCTCAAAGTGCAATTGCAAGAAATTTAGGGATTTCAACATCTACGCTCCATGATATCATCAAAAGGTTCAGAGAATCCGGAGAAATCACTCCACGTAAGCGGCATGTCTGGAAACTAACATTGAATAACCGTGACCTTCCATCCCTCAGACGGCACTGTATCAAAAACCGACATCAATCTCTAAAGGATATCACCACATGAGTTCAGGAACACTTCAGAAAACCACTGTCACTAAATACAGTTTGTTGCTATATCTGTAAGTGCAAGTTAAAGCTCTATTATGCAAAGCGAAAGCCAATTATCAACATCCAGAAACGCCGCCGGCTTCTCTGAGCCCGAGATCATCTAAGATGGACTGATGCAAAGTGGAAAGGTGTTCTGTGGTCTAACGAGCCCACATTTCAAATTGTTTTTGGAAATATTCGAAATGGTGTCATTTGGACCAAAGGGGAAGCGAACCATCCAGACTGTTATCGACGCAAAGTTGAAAAGCCAGCATCTGTGATGGTATGGGGGTGTATTAGTGCCCAAGGCATGGGTAACTTACACATCTGTAAGTTACCCATCTGTTTGGAACAACATTTGCTGCCATTTAAGCGCCAACTTTTTCATGTACGCCCCTGCTTATTTCAGCAAGATAATGCCAAGCCACATTCAGCACGTGTTCAGCTTCATAAAAAAAGAGTGCAGGTACTTTCCTGGCCGGCCTGCAGTCCTATCAAAAATGTGTGGTGCATTATAAATGGGTTGTACTTGTATAGCGCTTTTCTACCTTCAAGGTACTCAAAGCGCTTTGACACTACTTCCACATTTACCCATTCACACACACGTTCACACACTGATGGAGGGAGCTGCCATGCAAGGCGCCAACCAGCACCCATCAGGAGCAAGGGTGAAATGTCTTGCTCAGGACACAACGGACGTGACGAGGTTGGTTCTAGGTGGGATTTGAACCAGTGACCCTTGGGTTGCGCACGGCCACTCTTCCACTGCGCCAGCCGTCCCTATGAAGCGTAAAATACGACAGAGGAGACCCCGGACTGTTGAACGACTGAAGCTCTACATAAAACAAGAATGGGAAAGAATTCCACCTTCCAAGCTTCAACAATTAGTTTCCTCAGTTCCCAAACGGTTATTGAGTGTTGTTGAAAGAAAAGGTGATGTAACACAGTGGTGAACATGCCCTCTCCCAACTACTTTGGCACGTGTTGCAGTCATGAAATTCTAAGTTAATTATTATTTGTAAAAAAAACTATTCCGTTTGGATTTACATCTAACACAATTTCCCAACTCATATGGAAACGGGGTTTGTAATTAATGTGTTACTTGGAAAAGAAAAGTTTTAAATATCTAGCATATGCAGTTGTGTGTGTGCCTTTAAAAAGCTGTGCCTTTTGCCAAGTGACGTGGGACTTCAGCGCCCAGACATAGCAGAATAGTTCAGCTGTATTTTTTAGCTTAGCAGTGGCAGTTAAGATAGTTCTGTTGAATGTTTTTGTTTGCGTGTGGATGAGGCCTCTTTCTATTTGATATCGTGTTCGTAATTACTTCCGGGGGTTGCTTTCATTAGTAAAAAGATATTACCTGCACTAACCCTTTTGTGCTTCTAACGCTGTCTTGTTGACATACAATCACATCAAAAGTAGCATGCCAGATTACATAAAACGCATCGTAACAGCGTTGTAGCGTACATAAAAGTTATTAGATTACTCGTTACCGGTAAAAGTAACAGCATTAGTAACATCGTTTTCATATACCGCTGTTATACCATCCATCCATCCATCCATCCATCCATCCATCATCTTCCGCTTTTCCGAGGTGGGGTCGCGGTGGCAGCAGCCTAAGCAGGGAAGCCCAGACTTCCCTCTCCCCAGCCACTTCGTCTAGCTCTTCCCGGGGGATCCCGAGGCGTTCCCAGGCCAGCCGGGAGACATAATCTTCCCAACGTGTCCTGGGTCTTCCCCGTGGCCTCCTACCGGTTGGACGTGCCCTAAACACCTCCCTAGGGAGGTGTTCGGGTGGTATCCTGACCAGATGCCCGAACCACCTCATCTAGCTCCTCTCGATGTGGAGGAGCAGCGGCTTTACTTTGAGTTCCTCCCGGATGGCAGAGCTTCTCACCCTATCTCTAAGGGAGAGCCCCCCTACCCGGTGGAGGAAACTCATTCCGGCTGCTTGTACCCGTGATCTTATCCTTTCGGTCATGACCCAAAGCTCATGACCATAGGTGAGGATGGGAACGTAGATCGACCGGTAAATTGAGAGCTTTGCCTTCCGGCTCAGCTCCTTCTTCACCACAACGGATCGATACAACGTCCGCATTACCGAAGACGCCACACCGATCCGCCTGTCGATCTCACGATCCACTCTTCCCCCACTCGTGAACAAGACTCCGAGGGGCCATAGAGGTCGGGTGCATTGTGAGCTGGGCGGCAGCCGAAGGCAGGGCACTTGGCGGTCCGATCCTCGGCTACAGAAGCTAGCTCTTGGGACGTGGAACGCTGTTATTCCAAACACTTCTAATTAAAGCCATATAATAAAACCTCTATTAGACAGTAAGGAAATGATCCAAATGAGATGTTGATACAGTTACCATTGATATGATACATAATAAGACATACCTTTCCAATCATTGATCCACTGGGCCTCAAAACGAGACTTGTCACATCCAGATCACATAAACTCGGTGGCTTCAGCCTCAGGATTACGTCTCGCTCTTCTTTTGGGCACGATGTCTATTTCATGTGTTGATGCGCCTAACAAATCCACACATAAAAATGAAAAAAGTCAGTGACACAGAAATAAAACAAAGAACTAAACCCTTCAAAAACTGTTACATTTAGGCTCAATGCAGACATGAAGCTTCTCAAACAAAGTACTAATGTAACAATATCAGTAACATGCCAACTCCATAGTGCTTATCAGATTGAAATATTTGTATTTGAGAAAAAGTATAAACAATTTGAAGAACTCTAGTCTGTCTAGTTTAAAATTAGGAAAATGTTTACTTGCATAGTGATCAAGGGTGATGGGTCAAATGCAGAGACTAATTTCACCACACCTAGTGTGTTACAATCACTGCTACTTATAATCTTCCATGCAACTTTAAAAAAAAAAAAATTAAATGCCTTGGCCTTGGCCCAGAACTGAAATGCTTTATTTAACCTCATAAAATCAAATCTGGTTGCAAATAATAACAAAAAACATTTAACTGTTGTTTATAATGAACTATTTTCCTATGTTAAAAAACATTGGTCTATTTAATTACGTTAAACTCCATTTTATGCTCACCTGATTCAACCATGCTGCCGAAGACTGTCAAAGATGGTTTGGGACCAAGATAGATGTCCCCCTCTGGTGATGCAGGTCCCGGAAGTGATGTTCACTGAGCGCTCTGTTGTGCTCAAAATCGTGAGTGAAGTTTTGTATTTCGATTTTAAATGGTCCTTTTGGAAAACCCTTTTTATATATATATTCAATATTAAGTGTGATACGTGAGCTGTATAACTTCCATGATGAAAATAGTTAACTAGTGATTTAGCCCTCTGTTAGGATCCGACATCATCCACTGGCCAATCAGGCAGCGCCTAACTGAAAATTGGACCAATCAGACGCCGAGACTCTTCAGAGTGGGCGGAAGTAACCATCTTGAACACAATGTAAAGTGAATACCTCCAAAAACAATCGCCAATTGAATCCAAAATTTGTCCCAAAGATAAAAATACCTAAATCATGTGCTATTGTAACCATTTGAAAATATTAAATACTGTATGTAGTTTGAATTGCATTTGAATTATTGCCTTAGTCTCAATCAAGGTTGAGGGTTGTTTTTTTTTTTTTTTTGTTTTTTTTCTTGGTGGGGGGGGGGGGCATTTATGCAAAAACCTACATTTCAGGCACATTTAAATTAATTATTGTGCGGCATTGTATTTTAGTCAACATAATAGCAAAAAGCCCAATACAGTAAAATACTGAATCAAACCAATTAAATCATCACCATAATCCACTAATTGTCTAGCCCAAATCCTCTCCAGATAAACCAAATGAATAGATAAAACTAACATAAAAAAGGTTGGGATCATCAGATCAGTTGAAAATGTGTTATTTGATTTAGAATTCAAAAGTATGTTTATTGCTGTAATGATTAGAGGTTTTTCAAAATGTTGGAGTGTGTGAGTTTCTGACCCACACGACATATGAGGACATATGACATATGAGGACAAGTGTGTGTGTGTGTGTGTCATAATAGCAAAGATGGCCACTAGGGGCAAAATCGAAGGTGACCAAAAAAATTAAACACACTTTCACACACTTTTTCTGAAAATTTGACAAATGAAGACTTCAGAGATTTTTGGTCTGGGAACATGCTGGGAGGGTCTAGAACACGATAGCATTGCGGGAAATATGGGGACATGGAAAATGTCCCCATATTTCAACAGGTCCTCATATGTAAGGTGAAATTTCATAAAAATGTCCCCATATGTCACTTTGACAAACGCACACACGCACACGCACACACACACACACACACACACACACACACACACACACACACACACACACACACACACACACACACACACACACACACACAAAAAAATACCCAGAATCCCTTGCAGCACAAACTCTTCTGGGACGATACAATATACACCCCCCGCTATCACCAAACCCCCCCATTAATCTTTGTTGATGTCTCAAGAAGGGTAGAAATACAAGAACACACACACACACACACACACACACACACACACACACACACACACACACACACACAAGAACAAATACCCAGAATCCCTTGTAGCACTCAACTCTTCCGGGACACTACAATATACACCCCCGCTATCACCAAACCACCATTAATCTTTGGTGATGTCTCAAGAAAGGTAGAAATACAAACAAACACACACACACACAACACACACACAACAGAACAAATATCCAGTATGCAAGGGACTAACTCTTCCGGGGTGCTACAATATATAATTAATATATACATACTGTGCAAATGTAAAAATCTTGGAATTTTACAAGAAAAAGGTCACAATTTCGCAAAAAAACTTAGAATTGTGGCAGTATTATAATAAAAGTCGTAATTTTACTCAACACAAGTCAAACTTTTACAAGAAAAACCGAATATTTGTGTAATATCATGATAAAAATATAATTTTACTCAATACCAGTCGTTATTTTACAAGAAAAGCTTAAAATTTGGGCAATTTTATGAAAATGGTCATTTTACTTGACAAAAGTCACATTTTTATAGGAAAACTTTAAAATGTTGGCAATATTATAATAATAATCAGAATTTTACTTGGCAAAATTATGACAAGTCATAATGTTACTCCAAAAAATTGGCAAGAGTGTGATAAGTCAGAATTTTATTTGCCAAATGTCACATTTTTGCATTAAAAAGTAATCATTTTACATCAGTCATAATTTGAGAAAATATTGCAATATTAGAGAAACAGAACAATTACCCAGAATTCCTTGCAGCACTAACTATTCCGGGACGCTACAATATACACCCCCGCTAACACCAAACCCCCCCCCCATTAATCTTTATTGATGTCTCAAGAAGGGTAGAAATAAAAGAAAACACACACACACAAACACACAAACACCAGAACAAATACCCAGAATCCCTTGTAGCACTAACTCTTCCAGGACACAACAATATACACCCCCGCTATCACCAAACCGCCATTAATCCTTGGTGATGTCTCAAGAAAGGTAGAAATACAAAAACACACACACACACACACACACCAGAACAAATACCCAGAAACCATTGCAGCACTAACTCTTCCGGGGTGATATAATATATAATTAATATATACATACTGTGCAAATGTAAAAATCTTGGAATTTTACAAGAAAAAGGTCACAATTTCGCAAGAAAAACTTAGAATTGTGGCAGTATTATAATAAAAGTCGTAATTTGACTCAACACAAGTCAAACTTTTACAAGAAAAAACGAATATTTGTGTAATATCATGATAAAAATATAATTTTACTCAATACCAGTCGTTATTTTACAAGAAAAGCTTAAAATTTGGGCAATTTAATGAAAATAGTCATTTTACTTGACAAAAGTCACATTTTTATAAGAACACTTTAAAATGTTGGCAATATTATAATAATAATCAGAATTTTACTTGGCAAAATTATGACAAGTCATAATGTTACTCCAAAAAATTGGCAAGAGTGTGATAAGTCAGAATTTTATTTGCCAAATGTCACATTTTTGCATTAAAAAGTAATCATTTTACATCAGTCATAATTTTTTGAGAAAATATTGCAATATTAGAGAAACAGAACAATTACCCAGAATTCCTTGCAGCACTAACTATTCCGGGACGCTACAATATACACCCCCGCTAACACCAAACCCCCCCATTAATCTTTATTGATGTCTCAAGAAGGGTAGAAATAAAAGAAAACACACACACAAACACCAGAACAAATACCCAGAATCCCTTGTAGCACTAACTCTTCTAGGACACTACAATATACACCCCCGCTATCACCAAACCACCATTAATCCTTGGTGATGTCTCAAGAAAGGTAGAAATACAAACACACACACACACACACACACACACACACACACACACACACACACACACACACACTCCAGAACAAATACCCAGAAACCATTGCCGCACTAACTCTTCCGGGGTGATATAATATATAATTGATATATACATACTGTGCAAATGTAAAAATCTTGGAATTTCACAAGAAAAAGGTCACAATTTCACAAGAAAAACTTAGAATTGTGGCAGTATTATAATAAAAGTCGTAATTTTACCCAACGCAAGTCAAACTTTTACAAGAAAAAACGAATATTTGTGTAATATCATGATAAAAATATAATCTTACTCAATAACAGTCGTTATTTTACAAGAAAAGCTTAACATTTTGGCAATTTTATGAAAATAGTCATTTTACTTGACAAAAGTCACAATTTTATAAGAAAACTTTAAAATGTTGGCAATATTATAATAATAATCAGAATTTTACTTGGCAAAATTTGGACAAGTCATAATTTTATTCAAAAAAGTTGGCAAGAGTGTGATAAGTCAGAATTTTATTTGACAAATGTCATCATTTTGCATTTAAAAGTCATCATTTTACATCAGTCATCATTTTATGAGAAAATATTGCAATATTACAGAAACAGATCAAATACACGGAACCCCATGCAGCACTAACTATTCCGGGACGCTACAATATATACCCCCGCTACCACCAAACCCCGCCAAAACCACTCTCCCCCGCCCCATCTCCCAAATTCGGAGGTCTCAAGGTTGGCAAGTATGACCCCTTCCCTTCTTGAGACCTCCAAAAAATGCGTCTTTAGGGCCACCCTTTGTAGATATACAAAGTTTTTATATACAACATTAACCCTTGGTGATGTCTCAAGAAGGGTAGAAACACACACACACACACACACACCTCTGCCAAGGTTTCAGTCAATGAATGAACTGCTGCAAAAGAACCTGAAGGAGTTCCATATCTGGAAGAAACTTAACCTCGCGTTAAAATCCAAGACAAGCACAACAGACCTGACTCTGATAAGATTAGAACTTTGACAAACATGTGCACACATGCGTGGGCTGCAATCTCTCCACTAACATTGGCCAGGCAACTGCATGCTATAATAGAAAGCAAACACCCCAAAACAATCCACAGTCGAAATAAAGATGTGAGATTGCTCTTCTCACGCAATATTAAAACTCATGAGAACTCAAATTACAAAGTCATCAAAAACATGCTGTCATGTTTGTTAAGATTGTTTTAATAAAATAGATCTATTATACTTGGATCATCCTTACATCCTACTTTTTTAAAGCAGCGGCCATTACAATCTTTATTGTAATTAGGGCTGTCAAACATGACGAGTTAACGTGTGTGATTAATCATGAAGAAAGTAGTGAATACGCAGAGTAATCACACACAGGTGGTGATCAGCTCAATGTAAGGGTGAGTTAGAATAAATGAGGTCACAAGTAAATCATTTCAAAATATTCCTGTATGGCATTTTGAAAAAAACATTGCATTTGTGTAAAAATATAGTACTCTCCTTCTAAGTGAATCTAACTCATGCAATGGAGTGAACATTTGACTAAAAAACTTTAATTTTTTTCTTATTGTTGACAGATGAACACAGGCCCCTTGACATTTAATTTGACAACTACTCCGGGATTGGAAACAAAGACGATTTCCCATCCGATTCCTGATTCTTATTTATTTCAATCGTAAAATCAATTTCTAATTTTCATGAGTCGATTTTTAAAAATGTGTTTTTAAACCATATTTGCGCTTAGTGGCCGGTGTACCTTCGGTTCATTCTATTTCCAATTCTGAAACAGAAATAAAAAAAAAAACTAAATTAGACGGTCCGACAAAGCAGCAGGGCACGCTGGAGCCCGGCCCAAGATGGCGGCGAGGAGGCAGAGATGGCGAACGAGCCGGGAGCGACGCCATAAGCGAGATCAGGTGCGTGGATCGCGCACCCGGATACAATTAATGAATCCTCTCGCACTGTTAAAAGGGGCGGCAGCTGTGAAAGCGGGGGAGAGAGGCGAAGAGACTGGAAGGAGCCAACATGAAGCTGAGCTGAGAAGGAGAGCCCGAGACTGACGACGAGCGAGCGAAGAAGTGAAGCTGAAAAACTATATGGAGGAGACTTGTCTTATTTGGAAAAATAAAAAAAAGTCTACATCTGCTAAAAAGGCATGTCCTTCCTTGGTGGTCCCTGGAACCCGCAAGACGACGGCTTGAGACAGTCACAGGCTGTTTTTCAATTTTTATTATGTATAGCAGATTTAAAAACACACAAAAAAGGGTTGATTTTCATTGAAATATAGCAATAAAATTGGATTATGTGTTTTCCTTTTATGAATTTTATATTTTTCCAAATAAACACAAAAATCCAATTTAAGTTCATCCATAAAGCAAAAATGTGTGGTTATCTGTGTGATGCCAAACTGAACCGGAAGCAGTATCATAGCTTTAGTTTTTAGCATAGCGGTCTGTGTACTTTCTGTTCATTCTACTTGGAATTCTGTAATGCGAATCAAAAGATACATTTTGGGCCATTTTTTTCTATTTTCACTTCTGAAACAAAAGTTGGACAATTATTTAATGACATTTTTTGTAAAAGGACAATAAGACTCCCGCTGAACAAAAATGTTATCGTTATGCTATAAACATGCTAAACTCAAAGCTAACATACTGTTTCAGGTTCAATTTGTCATCACACAGATAAACGCGCATTTTTGCATTTTGGATGAACCTTTTTTTTTAATTTTTGTGAATTTTCTGGAATACTTAAAATGCAGAAAAGGAAAACAGCACAAAATCCTATTTTATGGCAACATAATGAAAATCAACCCTTTTTTGTTTGTTATAAAATCTGCCATACATAATAAAAATTTAAAAAATTCGGTGGCAGAGGGGTTAGTGCGTCTGCCTCACAATACGAAGGTCCTGCAGTCCTGGGTTCAAATCCAGGCTCGGGATCTTTCTGTGTGGAGTTTGCATGTTCTCCCCGTGAATGCGTGGGTTCCCTCCGGGTACTCCGGCTTCCTCCCACTTCCAAAGACATGCACCTGGGGATAGGTTGATTGGCAACACTAAATTGGCCCTAGTGTGTGAATGTGAGTGTGAATGTTGTCTGTCTATCTGTGTTGGCCCTGCGATGAGGTGGCGACTTGTCCAGGGTGTACCCTGCCTTCCGCCCGATTGTAGCTGAGATAGGCGCCAGCGCCCCCCGCGACCCCGAAAGGGAATAAGCGGTAGAAAATGGATGGATGGATGGATGCCTTAATTTTGTTTTTTGAGTTGCGTTTCAAAATTGGAATGGGGGACGGCGTGGCGCAGTTGGAAGAGTGGCTGTGCCAGCAACCTGAGGGTTCCTGGTTCAATTCCCACCTCCTACCATCCCAGTCACGTCCGTTGGATCCTTGAGCAAGGCACTTGACTGGTTAGCGCCTTGCATGGCAGCTCCCACCATCATCACACATTTTTGCATTTTGGATTAACATAAATTGGATTTTTGTGTTTCCCCGGAAAAATAAAAGTCCATAAAAGGAAAACAGCACAAAATCAAATTTTATGACAATATTTTAATGAAAATCGACTATTTGTTTGTTTTCAAAACGGCAATACATAATAAAAATCGAAAAACTGCCCTCTCTTTGTTTTTTGATTTGTGTTTCAGAATTGGAAAGGGAAAGAACGGAAGGTACACGGACCGTACATCAGCAGCATAAAGGAGCTTTAGTAACCTATAACCCGTTTTAAAAACCGTTTAGTTAACATTTCCATACCAAACATATTGCATGAATCGATATGACAACCATGTTTAATCACTCCAAGAATCAGAATCGCATCATGAGTTGTTCTCTTTATCTTCGCTACCAACGTTCACAATAAAATGGGGGGAAAAAAACTCCAAAGTAAGATTTAATTGTACAATCAATGTCAACAAGTGTCGCGTGATATAAGTTTGGCTATCTACTTTAGAGTAAAGACATTGTGTAGACCTGCTTTACTGTATATGAAAATGTATTTTTACTTCTGCTGACATCTGGAATAAAGAATATTTAAATAATATTGACTTGATCTTCCAAGTTCTGTGTGTGTTCGGGGTCGCAGGGGGTTGCTGCATTGCATTAAAAAATAGATTTTGACCCACTTCTATGATGGAAAAACATTGAGGTGGGGTGTTGAACGTGGATCCCGACTTAAACAAGTTGAAAAACTTATTGGGGTGTTACCAATTATACGAAATATGTACTGTACTGAGCAATCTACTAATAAAAGTCTCAATCAATCATTCAAAAAAAGCACTTTATATGTAAAGGTTTTGTTAAGAAACCATTCTGAGCCTTATTTACTTTATATTTTATAAATGTTGACCACATTAACCCTGGCAATGGACCCTTTGTGTATATGTATGTCACTCCATTGTTTACAAATTTGGTAAATAAATAACCAAAAAATGTATATTCTGTTGTTTTCATACTGTACCGAAAATTAACCGAACCGTGACCTCTAAACCGAAGTATGTTCCGAACCGAAATTTTTGTGTACCGTTACACCCCTATATGTATTACTTTCCTTCTTCATTTGAATTACTTTTTACTCTTTCATATCTTTTATATTAAGTTACGTTTATTTTTGTCTTGTTCACAATCTTACACATGCAGCAACAATTGAATTTCGCTAATGTGAGATCAATAAAGTCTATTATCCCGTTCTTCTTGTGGGAAGCCACTTAATTTACTGTTGGGGAAAAGGCCTAACAAGTGTTGAAAAGGCCCTGCGATGAGATAGCGACTTGTCCAGGGTGTACCCCGCCTTCCGCCCGATTGTAGCTGAGATAGGCGCCAGCGCCCCCCGCAACCCCGAAAGGGAATAAGCGGTAGAAAATGGATGGATGGAAGTGTTGAAAAGAAGTTTCAGAGAGCCAGACAAACCCAGTCTTTGGTAGAAAGAAGGTGATTAGATACCTTTTTCGCTGGCCTCTTGGTGCTTTTCTTGGGCAAAATTGAGGCGGTTCTGCTCAGCCGGCGTTTGTGCTGCGGTGTGGACCTCTGGACTGCTGCTGCGCGAGGGGTTTCCCTCCTCCGTGTGGTAGGCCTGGTCCAGGTGCTGCTGGGCCAGCTTCAAGTGCCTGCGCAACCGCTCCAGGTCCCGGGATGAGTTGGTCTCGTCACCGAAACTGTCCATACCAGAATCACCTGTTGGCGAATTCCTCAGCCCGACTTTTCCTCCCTTTTTCACGGCGGCGTGATATCCTGGCGGCGCAGAGGCCACGGCCAAGGCGTGCGAGGAGGAGAGCACAGCTGACCGCAGGGTGCTGCGCCTGCGGAAGGTGTCGCGGACGCCGCCGATGCCCAAGTGGACGATTTCGAAAACGGTCAGGACCAGGCAGAGGAAGGACACCACGTACATGACCAGCAGGAAGATGGTTTTCTCCGTGGGCCGAGACACGAAGCAGTCCACGGTGTGCGGGCAGGGTGAGCGGGTGCACACGTACGAGGGGATCACCTCGAAGCCGTACAGGACGTACTGGCCACAGAGGAAGCTCACTTCGAACGCGGAGCGCCACACCAGCTGGCATATGTAGACTTTCATGAGGCCGTCTCGCAAGATGCGACGCCGTCCGTCGTGCTTCTTCTCTCCCGAAGCTTGAAAGTGGAAAGATACATTTTTTTAGACTCCAGAACGGAATTTACACACTTGCCAAGGTAAAATACAGGCGTTATTGCAGTAGAGCTCCGCCTCGTTCCAGTTTTGCATTCCCTCGCATATCAAAATACATTCTTTCTCCTTCAAAATGTACATCTTTAGAGATTTTTGAACTGCATGCACTCTAACAGGTATGCTGTAAATCACAAGGATGTGAGTACAATTGCAAAAAGGAAAGGTGTATCAGCACAAAGTGCTGCCACCCAGCAGGTACGAGACATTAAAACAGGGGTCGAGAACCTTATTGGCGTACAGAGACATGAAAGCCGAATATTTTAATATGTATTTCTGTGAGAGCCACATAATATTTTTCAACACTGAATACAACTAAATGCGTGCATTTTTAAGTAAGAACAACATTTTTAGAGTATAATAAGGCTCTTATTCGTTTTAATATTGTTTTTCTGAAGCCAACCAATAAATAAAATACTTCTTAATGCAACTTCTTGAACTGGTGGGGTAGAAAACAGATGTATGGATTAAAATGCATGAGAAGGTTTTATATTTGGGGCGGCATGGCGTAGTGCAGGGGTCGGGAACCTTTTTGGCTGAGAGAGCCATGAAAGCCAAATACTTTAAATGTTTTTCCGTGAGAGCCATATAATATTTTTTTAACACTGAATACAACTAAATGCATGCATTTTTAATGAACAACAACATTTTTAGAGTACAGTAAGTCTGTTATTATTTTTCATAACATTTCTATTCTAAAGCTAACCAATAATAAATAAAATACTTTTTACCAATAATGTGACTTCTTGAACAGGTGCGGAAGAAAATAGATGGATGGATTCAAATGCATGACAATGTATCATATTTTTTACGTTATTTTTAACACTGTGACTACCAGGAAAATTATTCATTACTTATCGTGTTAAGCAATGTCAGCTAAGATTTATCAGAGAGCCAGATGCAGTCATCAAAAGAGCCACATCTGGCTCTAGAGCCATAGGTTCCCTACCCCTGGCGTAGTGGGTAGAGCGGCCGTGCCAGAAACCTGAGGGTTGCAGGTTCGCTTCCCGCCTATTGACATCCAAATCGCTGCCGTTGTGTCCTTGGGCAGGGCATTTCACCCTTTGCCCCCGGTGCCGCTCACACTGGTGAATGAATGATGAATGAATGATTGGTGGCGGTCGGAGGGGTCGTAGGCGCAAAACTGGCAGCCACGCTTCCGTCAGTCTACCCCAGGGCAGCTGTGGCTACTGATGTAGCTTACCACCACCAGGTGTGAATGAATGTTGAGTCCCACTTCTCTGTGAGCACTTTGAGTATCTAACAATAGAAAAGCGCGATATAAATCTAATCCATTATTATATTTTCAACGTTATTTTTAACACGTACCATGAATTGATTTACCCCGACTTAAACAAGTTGAAAAACTTATTCGGGTGTTACCATTTAATGGTCAATTGTAAGGAATATGTACTGTACTGTGCAGTCTACTAATAAAAGTTTCAATCAATCAATCAATCAATCAAAACTGTGATTACCAGCGGAATTATTCATTACTTATCGTGTTAAGCAATGTCAGCTAAGATTTATCTGAGAGCCAGATGCGGTCATCAAAAGAGCCACGGGTTCCCTACCCCTGCATTAAAACAACGTTGAAGAGTTGTTGAATTAGGTCCTGACGACAAGCGACTATAACCTAACATTGAAACAACATGCTTTTTGATGTTTAATCAATGTCGGGTTCCAGTGACGTGCGGTCAGCGGATCTTTAGAGATTGATGTCTGAGGGATCGAAGGTCACGGCCATTCAATGTTGGTTTCCGGCCATGCCGCTTACGTGGAGTTATTTCTCCAGATTTTTTTAACCTTTTGATGATATTATGGATTGTAGATGTTGAAATCCCTAAATTTATTGCAATTGCACTTTGAGAAACGTTGTTCTTAAACGGTTTGACTATTTGCTCACACAGTTGTGGACAAAGGGGTGTACCTCGCCCCATCCTTTCTTGTGAAAGACTGAGCATTTTTTTGGGAAGCTGTTTTTATACCCAATCATGGCACCCACCTGTTCCCAATTAGCCTGCACACCTGTGGGATGTTCCAAATAAGTGTTTGATGAGCATTCCTCAACTTTAACGGTATTTATTAATAATAATAATAATAATAATAATGGATTAGATTTATATCGCGCTTTTCTATTGTTAGATACTCAAAGCGCTCACAGAGAAGTGGGAACCCATCATTCATTCACACCTGGTGGTGGTAAGCTACATCTGTAGCCACAGCTGCCCTGGGGTAGACTGACGGAAGCGTGGCTGCCAGTTTGCGCCTACGGCCCCTCCGACCATCACCAATCATTCATTCACCGGTGTGAGCGGCACCGGGGGCAAAGGGTGAAGTGTCCTGCCCAAGGACACAACGGCAGCGACTTTGATGTCCATAGGTGGGAAGCGAACCTGCAACCCTCAGGTTTCTGGCACGGCCGCTCCACCCACTACGCCATGCTGCCCTATTGTTGCCACCTTTCCCCACTTCTTTGTCACGTGTTGCTGGCATCAAATTCTAAAGTTAACGATTATTTGCAAAAAAAAAAAAAATGTTTATCAGTTCTAACATGTGGATCGTGAGATCGACAGGCGGATCGGTGCGGCGTCTTCAGTAATGCGGACGTTGTATTGATCCGTTGTGGTGAAGAAGGAGCTGAGCCGGAAGGCAAAGCTCTCAATTTACCGGTCGATCTACGTTCCCATCCTCACCTATGGTCATGAGCTTTGGGTCATGACCGAAAGGATAAGATCACGGGTACAAGCGGCCGAAATGAGTTTCCTCCGCCGAGTGGTGGGGCTCTCCCTTAGAGATAGGGTGAGAAGCTCTGCCATCCGGGAGGAGCTCAACGTAAAGCCGCTGCTCCTCCACATCGAGAGGAGCCAGATGAGGTGGTTCGGGCATCTGGTCAGGATGCCACCCGAACGCCTCCCTAGGGATGTGTTTAGGGCACGTCCAGCTGGTAGGAGGCCACGGGGAAGACCCAGGACACGTTGGGAAGACTATGTCTCCCGGCTGGCCTGGGAACGCCTCGGGATCCCCCGGGAAGAGCTAGACGAAGTGGCTGGAGATAGGGAAGTCTGGGCTTCCCTGCTTAGGCTGCTGCCCCCGCGACCCGACCTCGGATAAGCGGAAGATGATGGATGGAGTTTGAACATCAAATATGTTGTCTTTGTAGCATATTCAACTGAATATGGGTTGAACACAATTCGCAAATCATTGTATTTTTGTTTTATCTTTACATCTAACACAATTTCCCAACTTATATGGAAATGGGGTTTGAACTACATAATATCACAGCAAATATTCATCCGATGAAATCATTGTTCATTTGACCAAACACCGAGTGTAGAAGTGCTTCTCTTCCATAGCTTAACAGATTTTAAACCCTTACCTTTACAATCCAAAGTTAAAATTCAATCATTTTATAGAATCAGAAAGCTGAAAAAGAAAATGGCAAACTACTTTTCTCTGCTTTGTCTGGCTTCTCCAATTCGATCTCTTCTGCGACCATGGGGTCTTCCTCGCCATTGTCTTCCGCCTCCTCGTAGTCCCGGACCGCCCCCCGGTTGATGATAGGCATTTTCTTCTTGCGGTTACGTAGCGGTCGGTAGTCGGAGTCATCCATGCGGGCAATCTTGTGCATGGCGAAGCCCAGGTACATGATTGTTGGAGTAGTGATCATGATCACCTGCGGCAGACACGCTTTATTAGTGGCATGCTTCATTCAAGCTCCTAAATATCGCCCGACGCTCACCTGAAAGATCCAGAATCGGACGTGTGAGAGCGGGGCAAAGGCATCGTAACAAACATTCTCGCACCCCGGCTGCTGCGTGTTGCAGACAAACTTGCTCTGCTCGTCGTAGTAGATAGTTTCCCCGCCCACTGCTGTCAGCACGATGCGGAAGATGATGAGCACCGTCAGCCAGATCTTCCCCACGAAGGTAGAGTGGTTGGAGATCTCATCCAGCAGACGAGTCAGGAAGCTCCAACTCATGGTGCCAAGGTGACCGGGGAGCTAAACAGACTTTTGCAGAGAGAAGACGACAATTAGAACATTGTGATGAAAAGTGTGACTGAAGTTGCTCTTCTGAAAGGCGCCACTTTGTGGTCAGGACATGTTTAAAAAAAATAACAACAATGTTGACTGTCACAACTGTTTAAAGCAGTGGTTCTCAACCTTTTTTCAGTGATGTACCCCCTTTGAAATTTTTTTTAATTCAAGTACCCCCTAATCAGAGCAAAGCATAATTGGTTGAAAAAAAGAGATAAATAAGTAAAATACAGTACTATGTCATCAGTTTCTGATTTATTACATTGTATAACAGTGCAAAATATTGCTTATTTGTAGTGGTCTTTCTTGAACTATTTGGAAAAAAAGATATAAAAAGAACTAAAAACTTGTTGAAAAATAAACAAGTGGTTCAATTATAAATAAAGATTTCTACACATAGAAGTAATCCATCCATTCATCCATTTTCTACCGCTTATTCCCTTTTTGGGGTTGCGGGGGGCGCTGGCGCCTATCTCAGCTACAATCGGGCGCAAGGCGGGGTACACCCTGGACAAGTCGCCACCTCATCGCAGGGCCAACACAGATAGACAGTAATCATCAACTTAAAATGTCCTCTTTGGGGATTGTAATAGAGAACCATCTGGATTCATGAACTTAATTCTAAACATTTCTTCACAAAAAAATAAATCTTTAACATCAATATTTATGGAACATGTCCACAAAAAAATCTAGCTGTCAACACTGTTGCATTTCTTTTCACAGTTTATGAACTTACATTCATATTTTGTTCAAGTATTATTAAATAAATATATATATAAAGGATTTTTGAATTGTTGTTGGATCGGTTCGCAGCCGAGTGTGAAGCGACCGGAATGAGAATCAGCACCTCCAAGTCCGAGTCCATGGTTCTCGCCCGGAAAAGGGTGGAATGCCATCTCCGGGTTGGGGAGGAGACCCTGCCCCAAGTGGAGGAGTTCAAATACCTAGGAGTCTTGTTCACGAGTGGGGGAAGAGTGGATCGTGAGATCGACAGGTGGATCGGCGCGGCGTCTTCAGTAATGCGGACGTTGTACCGATCCGTTGTAGTGAAGAAGGAGCTGAGCCGGAAGGCAAAGCTCTCAATTTACCGGTCGATCTACGTTCCCATCCTCACCTATGGTCATGAGCTTTGGGTCATGACCGAAAGGATAAGATCACGGGTACAAGCGGCCGAAATGAGTTTCCTCCGCCGTGTGGCGGGGTTCTCCCTTAGAGATAGGGTGAGAAGCTCTGCCATCCGGGAGGAACTCAAAGTAAAGCCGCTGCTCCTTCACATCGAGAGGAGCCAGATGAGGTGGTTCGGGCATCTGGTCAGGATGCCACCCGAACGCCTCCCTAGGGAGGTGTTTAGGGCACGTCCAACCGGTAGGAGGCCACGGGGAAGACCCAGGACACGTTGGGAAGACTATGTCTCCCGGCTGGCCTGGGAACGCCTCGGGATCCCCCGGGAAGAGCTAGACGAAGTGGCTGGGGAGAGGGAAGTCTGGGTTTCCCTGCTTAGGCTGTTGCCCCCGCGACCCGCGGAAGAAGATGGATGGATGGAATTGTTGTTACATTTTGAATTTTTTTTTTTTTCACGTACTACTTGGTATACCTTCAAGTACCCCCAGGGGTATGCGTACCCCCATTTGAGAGCCACTGGTTTAAAGAACTTTCAAATGCCATTCATCCATCCAATTTCTACCGCTTATTCCCTTTGGGGTTGCGGGGGGGCGCTGGTGCCTATCTCAGCTACAATCGGGGCAAGGCGGGGTACCCCATGGACAAGTCGCCACCTCATCGCAGACAACATCCACACTCACATTCACACACTAGGGCCAATTTAGTGTTGCCAATCAACCTATCCCCCAGGTGCATGTCTTTGGAAGTAGGGAGGAAGCCGGAGTACCCGGAAGGAACCCACGCATTCACAGGGAGGACATGCAAACTCTACACAGAAAGATCCCCAGCCCGGGATTGAACCCTGACTACTCAGGACCTTTGTATTGTGAGGCAGACACAATAACCCCTCTTCCACCGTGAAGCCCCACTTTCGAATGTTTGTCCTTAAATACATTTTAAAAACTTAGGATGTTGAGTATTCCGTTTGGGCATGTCTGAGTACTTCACAGCAATCATGATCATAATTAAATATAAAAGTAGTTTTTAAACTTACTTTCCCTAAGTATCTAAAACAGGAGTCTCAAACTCAATTTACCTAGGGGGCACTAGATGCAGAGTCTGGGCCGCAAAAAGATTTCTCAGCATGTCTAGTTGTATAATGACGTTTCAAATTGTATCCCTTGTGCACCGCAACTTTCTCTGTGCAAATAAGACACGTCGGGGTGCTCCTGTGCTCAAAGACATATTGCATCTCCCACTTTTCCTGGAATTGTCTTTGCTCATCACGAACCTTTCTCTTCACTGCAGGCTTTAAAAAGACATGTTTGGGGTAGTGGAATATATTTGTAATTAGCCGACGCACGGAGAATAATGTTATTTCCGCAATGTGTTTCGTTCCGCTTTTCCTCCCTACAGCAACACGGCGGTCGGCGGATAATAGCCGGGAAAGTATCGGAATAGCGAGCGCAAAAAAGTGACGGCTCCCGAAGTGTTATCCGGCGTCATATAGAAATAAATGTAGTGTTCATCGTGTAAGAATGCGAAATAAACAAAAAAATACAAATAACGGTTTGATATGGTCCAGGTTATCAGGGACTGTTATTACTGACAGACAGGGGTCGCGGTTTGACTGCAGCCAGGCACGTAAGAAAACCCTCGTCTCCATGGCAACGTCTTTGTCGCTTTCACTCATTTGCCGCTTTTCCACTAACGCAGGGGTAGGCAACCCAGAACGTTGAAAGAGCCATGTTGGACCCAAATAACACAACACAGTCAAACGCCATTCATATAAAACTTGCAGGCCGCACTAACATTAAACTTTCATATTAAGGTGGGGGCCGCAAAATAACGTCTCGTGGGCCGCGTGTCTGAGACCCATGATCTAAAAGTATTCATATTCCCTTCAAGGCATATTATGCTCCTTCCAGCGCTTTTGTTTTTAAGTTACAGAGTTTTTGTCCAATTAGAATTGAAATCCCAAAGTCTTGACTTGAACGTGTGGACAATGCTGAAGAAACAAGTCCATGTCAGAAAACCAACAAATTGAGATGAACTGCGCCAATTTTGTCAAGAGGAGTGGACAAAGATTCAACCAGAAGCTTGCCAGACGTTTTTGGATGGCTACCAAAAGTGTCTTATTGCAGTGAAACTTGCCAAGGGACATGTAACCAAATAACATTGCTCTATGTCAGGGGTGCCCAAACTTTTTCTGCAGGCGAGCTACTTTTCAATTGACCAACTCGAGGGGATCTACCTCATTTATATATATCATTTATATTTATTTATTTATGAAAGAGACATTTTTGTAAACAAGTTAAATGTGTTTAATGATAATACAAGCATGTGTAACACATATAGACGTCTTTCTTTCACGAAGACAAGAATAAAAGTTGGTGTATTACCTGATTCTGATGACTTGCATTGATTGGAATCAGACAGTAATGATGATAATGCCCACATTTTCAAATGGAGGAGAAAAAAAGTTGTCCTTTCTGTACAATACCACATGAAAGTGGTTGGTTTTTGGCATCTAATTCATCCAGCTTCCATACACTTTACAAGAAAAACATTGGCGGCAAATTCCGTAGCTTGCTTGATTGACATTCACGGCACCCGAGGGTCCTTTGAGATGACGCTGGCTGCTGCCAGTTCATTATTATGAAAAAATGACAGAGAGGAAGGCGAGAAACACTTTTTATTTCAACAGACTTTTGCGCCGTCCCTTCCGTCAAAACTCTAAAGGCCCACTGCACATTTCCTATCTTCACAATAAAAGACCTGCTTCATGCTGCCTGCGCTAACAAAATAAGAGTCTCGGAAAGCTGGCGTGCACAAGTGATGTGCACGCCAGCTTTCTGAGGGATCGCTTGTGCACGCCAGTTTTCCGAGACTCTGTATTTAGTTAGCGCAGGCAGCATGAAGCAGGGCTTTTATTGTGAAGATAGGAAATGTGCAGTCGGCCTTTAGAGTTTTGACGGAAGGTACGGCGCGAGAGTGTTGAAATAAAAAGTGTTTCTCGCCTTCCTCTCGGTCATTTTTAATAATAATGATCTTGCAGCAGCCAGCGTCATCTCACAAGACCCTCCGGTACCGTGAATGTCATTTAAGTGACGTCTTGGTGAAGATTGATGATCACTAATTTTTAGGTCTATTTTTTTTAAAAGCCTGGCTGGAGATTGACTGACACACCCCCCGCGGTCGACTGGTAGCTCGCGATCGACGTAATGGGCACCCCTGCTCTGTGTATACTTTTGACCCAGCAGATTTGGTCACATTTTCAGGAGACCCATAATCAATTCATGAAAGAACCAAGCTTCATGAATGTTTTTAGTGACCAACAAGTATGTGCTCCAATCACTATCACAAAAAATAAGAGATGTAGAAATGATTGGAAACTCAAGACAGCCATGACATTATGTTCTTTACAAGTGTATGTCAACTTTTGAATGCAACTGTATGTTTGCACACATGCACAGCTGGCTACTCCATGTTTTCAAACGAACAATTTTTATTTTGCTCTTTGAGATGAAAATAATCCTTTTAGAAGTGTGGAACTGGACCCTGAAAGACGTCAAAAAAATGTGATTAGTGTTGCTATCGACAATCTTTGACCAACTAAACGCATGCCCGAAATGGGACACTTTTCTCATGATTCGTTTTTTGTCAAATACCTTTACCAAAATTGTGCCTTCCTTTTCGTATGCTGTCTGTTATCGTGAGGCCAAACACTTCTCTTAATCTAATCTATTAACCCGCGTGTCATCTCATGGAAAAGAGTGCCAAACAAAGCATCCCATTGTTGACTCAGTCTCTTTGCTTATTTGATCAAGTATGCCTGCAAAAAATGCCACAATAGAGCAAAATAAAGTTGCACATTATCGAATATGAGAAACGCTTGCTTTCAAGTAATATGTCATAGCATTAAAACAAAACTGCCATCTGTGTGGTTGTCTTCTCTCTCCCTGAACTCATTGCCAACAATAACTTTCAATCAAAAAGGTAAATGTGATGTTAAAAGTTTATTCATCCTTAACATTCAGCACTTATTTATATTTCCAATAAGGGTGTAACGGTACGTGTATTCGTATTGAACCGTTTCGGTACGTGGGTTTCAGTTTGGAGGCGTACCGAACGAGTTTTCGCACGGACATATTAAGTAGCGCACCGCACGTTGTGTAAACAATACAGAGCGAGGCACAACACACGGCAGGCTAGGACAACATGCAAAAGCCAGAGCTGGGAAGACCCTTCTGCCTCGTTAACATCTCCAGTTTGGGAACACTTTGGCTGCGCGGTACGATACAACAATGGAGGACGGAGGTTTGCCAACATTGTTCAACAGCAGTAGGGTACGCTTCTGCCAACACGTCAAACATGCTAACTCCTTTGAAGCGTCACCACCGCAATCAAGCATCCTCTCCTCGGGGAGTCAGCCAGGGCTGAAGCAATAACAAATGTTTTTATAGCAGCAGATTTAAGACCATCCATCCATCCATTTTCTCCCGCTTGTTGCGTTCGGGGTCACAGGGGATTGCTGTATTGCATTAAAAACTAGATTTTGACTCACTTCTATGGTGGAAGAACAATAAGCCCATATATCCTCTCACTGCCAAGTTAGCCAGGCTGTCGGGGGACCCCGACTTAAACAAGTTGAAAAACTTAATTGGGTGTTTGCATTCAGTGGTCAATTGTACAGAATATGTACTGTGCAATCAATTAATAAAAGTCTCAATCAATCAATAAAAGCACTTTATATGTAGAAAGGTTTTGTTAAGAAACCATTCTGAGCTTTATCTTATTTAGTTTTTATTTTATATATGTTGACCACATTAACCTTGGCAACGGACACTGTGTGTATATGTATGTCATGCCATTGTTTACAAATTTGGTGAATAAATAACCAAAAAATTTATATTTTGTTGTTTTTTCTACTGTACTGAAAATGAACCGAACCGTGACCTCTAAACCGAGGTACGTACGGAACCGAAATTTTAGTGTACCGTTGCACCCCTACACGTGTCATCTCATGGAATTGAGTGCCGAACAAAGCGTCCCTTGCATTGTGGACTCAGTCTCTTTGCTTATTTGATCAAGTATGCCTGCAAAATATGCCACCGTAGAGCAAAATAAAGTTGCCCATTATAGAATATGAGAAACGCTTGAATTCAAGTAATATGTCATAGTATTAAAACAAAACTGCCGTCTGCGTGGTTTTCCTCTCCCTCCCTGAACTCATTGCCAACAATAACTTTCAATCAAAAAGGTAAATGTGATGTCAAAAGTTTATTAATCTTTAACATTCAGCACTTATATTTCCAATAATGTTCTGCTTGTGAAACTAATTATTTTCTATAAATTTGTGGTATTTTTTATGATATAGGCTTTAGATTGTTTATGGGAAACATTGCTCTGGTTTCTGTATGATTCGGGGGTTTGTATGACAGTTTGGAATGTATTACTAACGGAAACCCATGTTCGTAGGATTTTGAGGCTTCCAAAAATCTTCCAGGAGGACAGAAGAAGGTAGGACCAAAATAAATGAAGGAACAGCCATGAGGACCTTAACCACACTGCTATTTCCTGTTTCGGACAGAATTCTTTGTCCCCACAGTGAGTCTGGTTTTTAAATACAGTGGAACGTAGAACTGCATTTGGTTGTACAATTAGTATCATAACCGTTGACAGTCATTCATTGATTTTTGCCTTTGAGGATTAAATTTGGGAGGGGATCAGATTCTGAACAAATCCAGTATTCTGGAGCTGGAAGTGTTTTAGACCTACCGCTCCAAATCCTGTAATACATCATGCAGGTTTAACTAAAGTACTGCATTTTTGCCAAGAACACTTCTAAGTTGTAAAAAAAAAACATGAACCAACCTAATCTGTCTGGTAAATTACTCCGGCTCTAAGAGGCCACTTTCAAAAAGTTTTAAATAAAGCATCCTGGTTCTGGTCTTTAGAAAAAACATGTTTGGGAAAACATCACTTTGACCATTATAGGAGACAGTAGCAAATACAGCTGTAGAGTGACATCTGTTT
The DNA here is from genome assembly GCF_033978795.1 of Nerophis ophidion. Lineage (NCBI taxonomy): Eukaryota > Metazoa > Chordata > Actinopteri > Syngnathiformes > Syngnathidae > Nerophis > Nerophis ophidion. The sequence continues at coordinate 8,954,807 of NC_084637.1, forward strand.
TCACCCTACATTTATGCCTTTTGAAAAACCAGCACAGCTGAGATAAAACACTGTCAGCAGTTTTAGAACTTGAACATCTGCTGGGGTCTGTGATCAACATGCTCCAACCAGCATCACGTTAGCAGACATGCAACAAGGCGACTACCCCTTTAAACACCACTTGCACCGTTTCATTACTCCACTCTGTTATGGGATTCTCAGGCCGGGCAGGAAGTCAAATTAAAAGGTTGCAGAGGCCGCAGCCTTTGATTGACCGCTAATTCTCACAGAAATAAGCACTTTTGGAATTGGAGCGCGAACGTTTTCTCCTTGAAAAAGCTACATGGACAAAATCATCGCGACACGTGGCAGTGGAAATACAACACAATATGGAGTCTGTGCCCTCTTTGCAGTTAATTGGCTGTCTCAAGTTGGAAGACTTTTTCCAAGCTTTTGGAGTTTTACAGTGGGTTGTTTTCATTCTTCCACAGTAACATTAGTCACCATTATTTGAAAAGTGTAGAAGTGTTTTTCTCAGCTAGAAACGTTGAGTCGACTTCCGTGCAAGCATCACATGTTCCTACCGCCGGGGTGGATTCTTTACGCTTGGAGCCACAAACAAAGCTCACCAAGGTGAAACATTTGCGCCCATCCTTGTTAACAAACTGTTAAATATCTGCTTCCCCCTCAAGTTAACCCCCTGAGACCACCTGGTACATATAGTTAGCATTAAGTACTTAGTCTTGGGTGAAAAAAAAAGTGGTCAGAGTGTGTTTTTTTATGCATCAACATCTATAGTACCAATTAAATAAATAAATAAATAAATAATATAATTTGTGATTTTTTTCCCTGTCAAAGTCTGTGATTTTTCCCTGTCAAAAAGTTGGGATTTTTTCCCTGTCAAAAAAATCGGGATTTTTTTCCTGCCAAAAAGTCGGGATTTTTCCTGCCAAAAAGTCGGGATTTTTCCTGCCAAAAAATCGGGATTTTTCCTGCCAAAAAGTCGGGATTTTTCCTGCCAAAAAGTCGGGATTTTTTCTGTCAAAAAGTCGGGATTTTTTTACTGTCAAAAAGTCAAACTACAGGAAAATACCAAAAAAAGACAAAAAAACATCAAAATAGAAGCGCAAGACAAGAACTAAAACACTACACAGGAAAACCGCAAAAAACTCAAAATAAGTCACGGCGTGATGTGACAGTACACCTACTTTGAGACAAGAGCTATATATATATAACGGGCGGTTTAGCGCGTTTGGTAGAGTGGCCGTGCCAGCAACTTGAGGGTTCCAGGTATGATCCCTGCTTCTGCCATCCAAGTCACTGCCGTTGTGTCCTTGAGCCAGACACTTTACCCACCTACTCCCAGTGCCACCCACACTGGTTTAAAAAAAACAATTAACTTAGATATTGGGTTTCACAATGTAAAATGTTTTGAGTCACTAGAGAAAAATGCAATATAAATATAATTCATTTCACTCTATTGATGCACGGTTGGTTGTGGTTTAAAGTAATATCCAACAATTGCGACAACGACTGGGTTTCGATTTTTAATGATTTCTGCTAGTGACGTGCTTCCGGATTTTTTCAGCGCAAATGATGTACCTTGGCTCAAAAACGGTTGAAAAACACTTATCTTTTTATTTTTTTTATTTTTATGTATTTTTACCTATTTATCAATGTTCTTATGTTTTTATGTGCTATTATGAATTTAAACTAAATTAGTTTTGCTTACAATTTCGTTGTACAACTTACAATGACAACAAAGATATATTCTATTCTAGGGCTGGGCGACATATCGATATACTCGATATATCGCGGGTTTGTCTCTGTGCAATATAAAAAATGACTATATCGTGATATTTGAGTATACGTTCTCACGCAGTTGCTTTTAGCTGCTGGCATTACACTACAGGCTCTTCCCACTCTTTCTTGTCTCTCCTCATAGACAGCAAGCGCACCTTCTTACATACGTCACATACGTATACGCCCTCGTGGAGCAGAGAGGTAGCGGTATCGGTAACGTTTGCTGTGGGGCGAGTCGCAATATGAGAAAGAAGGTGCGAATCTGGTAACAAATGAAGAAATAATTAATTCCCAAGAAAAAAAGCAGCGGGTTCATCGTCTGGCGGTGGTTTGGCTTCAAGCGGGAATATGTCGAACAGAAAACCGTAATTTGTCAAGTGTGGGGAAAAAGCGTCGCTACAAAAAGTAGCATTACCGCTAATATGTAGCATAATTTGAAAAGTCACCTGTTGGAGAATGAAGAGTGTTTACTCCGCATGTCAGCATCTCTGTTCGGTGCCACACCCACAAAATGCCGAGGTAACCATTTCCACATCAACACCGTATGAAAAAAATAATCAACAACAGAATGAGATAACTCCTGCAGTAACTTAACACATACACTATTTGATTTCCTATTACGCAGCTCATTTTTATTTGACGGTTATTGAAATATCTTGTGTGACATCATGCACTAAAGTGCACTTTATTTGTTTTAAACTATTGTAGTGGCGTTCTGTACAAAAAGTGCACTTTAATTTAGTGTTGATATGTTTATGTCATCTTAGTGACATCATGCACAAAAGTGCACTATTACCTTATTTTAAAATGTCCCTGACAATCTTGCACTTTCTGTTTGGAAATGACATGAATGTTTGTGCCACTGCTTAATAACTGTTTAATAAATACACTTTTGTTTAATTGACTTAGTTGTGATCTCCCTCTCTGCATGAAAGTTTAAAATGAGTATATATTAATGCAGTATGAAGAAGAATGTTTTAATGTAGACACATAGAATCATCATACTGCTGTGATTACATGCCTCAAGTATTCATTCAAGGCTAAGGCAAAATATCGAGATATAAATCGTGTATCACGAAGTGGCCTAAAAATATCGAGATATTAAAAATAAAGGCCATATCACCCAGGGATGAGAATCAGCATTGTAAATAATGTAAATAATAAGGATGTAAATAACGCAAATAATTCAACGTATATACTATGATGATTAACTTGTGTGATGACTGTATTATGTTGATAGTATATATTTGTACCATGAATTGATTAACGTGGACCCCGACTTAAACAAGTTGATGAGCTTATCGGGTGTTACCATTTAGTGCTCAATTGTACGGAATATGTACTGAACTGTGCAATCTACTAATAAAAGTTTCAAACAATCAATCAATCAAAAGCACCTCCAAGTCATGGTTCTCGCCCGGAAAAGGGTGGAGTGCCATCTCCTGGGTTGGGGAGGAGACCCTGCCCCAAGTAGAGGAGTTCAAGTACCTCGGGGTCTTGTTTACGAGTGAGGGAAGAGTGGATCGTGAGATCGACAGGCGAATCGGTGCGGCGTCTTCAGTAATGCGGACTTTGTACCGATCCGTTGTGGTGAAGAAGGAGCTGAGCCGGAAGGCAAAGCTCTCAATTTACCGGTCGATCTACGTTCCCATCCTCACCTATAATCATGAGCTTTGGGTCATGACCGAAAGGATAAGATCACGGGTACAAGCGGCCAAAATGAGTTTCCTCCGCCGTGTGGCGGGGCTCTCCCTTAGAGATAGGGTGAGAACCTCTGCCATCTGGGAGGGACTCAAAGTAAAGCTTCTGCTCCTTCACATCGAGAGGAGCCAGATGAGGTGGTTCAGGCAACTGGTCAGGATGCCACCCGAACGCCTCTATAGGAAGGTGTTTCGGGAACGTCCGACCGATAGGAGGCCAAGGGGAAGACCCAGGACACGTTGGGAAGTCTCCTGGCTGGCCTGGGAATGCCTCGGGATTCCCCGGGAAGAGCTGGACGAAGTGGCTGGGGAGAGGAAAGTCTGGGCTGCCCCTGTGATCCGACCTCGGATAACAGAAGAAGATGGATGGTCATATCGCCCAGCCCTATTCTATTCTGGTTAAAGGTTAAAAATGCATAAAAGGGGAAAAAATGCGTACTGGTCTTAAGGATTTTAAATGATAGAAAAAAAGTGCAGTTCCTCTAAAATGGTCTTGCCTAGGGTGCCATTAAAGCTAGAAATGCCACTACTAAAACCACTCGAACTATTCATGGTCACAAAAGGAATATACCTGCCAGCAGTTAAAAAATAACACAGATCTGCATCACCCATTGTGGTAAATGAAGTGGAGCCAGCTTTGTGGGGTCTGTGTGCAAAGCATCCAGACACAGTGGAGTCTTTTTAAAGACCTACTGAAACCCACTACTACCGACCACGCAGTCTGATAGTTTATATATCAATGATGAAATATTAACATTGCAACACATGCCAATACGGCCTTTTTATTTTACTAAATTGCAATTTTACATTTCCCGCGAAGTATCCTGTTGAAAACGTCGCGGAATGATGACGCGTAGGATGAGGTTATTGGTTGGAGGGGACATATTAGCCCAGCACCACTCACGGCTGAAAGTCGTCTCTTTTCATCGCATAATTACACAGTATTTTGGACATCTGTGATGCTGATACTTTTGAAATTTGTTCAATTAATAATGGAGACTATAAAGGATAAAGCTGTTTGTGGAAAGCGGTGGATTGCAGCTGCCTTTAGCACCGAAACACAGCCTGTGTTTCTTTGTTTGTTGTGAAGCTTTAACACAGAGCGGTCAAGCGAACATGTTTTATCACGTTAACCAGCAAGTTTTTGGATGGGAAAATTGTGATTTTAAGTCGGCTCTTACCGGAGACTTCAGTGGATTACGCGACTTCCTCCTGCAGCTCCAAAGCGCAGCAGTGATCTTGGCTTCTCTGTTAGACACTGGCGTTAACCACAGCCATCCGACTTTCAGGTATGACTTTACAATCTCACTAAAACCCTCTTAAAGGGGAACATTATCACCAAACCTATGCAAGCGTCAATATATACCTTGATGTTGCAGAAAAAAGACAATGTATTTTTTTAACCGATTTTCGAACTCTAAACGGGTGAACGCCTTTCTGTTTATCGGTCTTTTAGTGATGACTTCAGAACGTGACGTCACCGAGGTAACACACCCGCCATATTCATTTTCACATTACAAACACCGGGTCTCAGCTCTGTTATTATCCGTTTTTTCGACTATTTTTTGGAACCTTGGAGACATCAGGCCTCGTCGGTGTGTTGTCGGAGGGTGTAACAACACTAACAGGGAGGGATTCAAGTTGTACCACTGGCAAGAAATCTGCCGCCAGACCCCCATTGAATTTGCCAGAGTGTCTGCACATTTTACCGGCGATGCTAAGACAGACATGGCACAGAGATGTATGGATAACCTGCAGATGCATTTGCATCGATTTAAGTCAACGAAATCACAAAGGTGAGTTTTGTTGATGTTGTTGACTTATGTGCTAATCAGACATATTTGGTCACGGCATGACTGCCAGCTAATCGATGCTAACATGCTACGCTAATCGATTGTAACATGCTATTTACGCTAGTTGTTTGTACATTTGAAACTAGGTACCCACATTTAATGCGAAACAAACACTTACCAATCGACGGATTTAAGTTACTCCAGTGTCACAAGATGCGAAAGTCCTGATCGTTTGGTCCGCACATTTTACCGGCGATGCTAATAAGGCAGCCATACTATGGACCACTTCATTAGGTACACCCATGCTATGGCTGAATAGCGTCAATAGCTATACGTTCAAAAGCTTCAATTTCTTCTTCAATTTCGTTTTTGCTATCTGCCTCCATACTCCGACCATCTGTTTCAATACATGCATAATCTGTTGAATCGCTTAAGCCGCAGAAATCCGAGTCTGAATCCGAGCTAATGTCGCTATATCTTGCTGTGGTAACCGCCATGTTGTTTGTATTGGCAGCCCTGTATGACGTCACAGGGAAATGGATAGTGGTTTCGAAGTTAGCGAAAATAAGGCCCTTTAAAGCTTTATTTAGGGATATTCCGGGACCGTTAAAATTTTGAAAAAAACTTTAAAAAAATACAACAAGCCACTGGGAACTGATTTTTATTGTTTTTAACCTTTTTGAAATTGTGATAATGTTCCCCTTTAAAACAATGAGCAGATAAGGGATCTTCCAGAATTATCCTAGTAAATGTGTCTAATAACATCTGAAACGGTCCCACCGCTGGCGCCTGGAGCTGTCGCCTTTTTTTTTTTGTGCTTCACTCTAACTTTCCTCATCTGATAGTTTATATATCAATGATGAAATATTAACGTTGCAACACATGCCAATACGGCCTTTTTAGTTTACTAAATTGCAATTTTAAATTTCCCGCGAAGTGTCGTGTTGAAAACGTCGCGGAATGATGACGTGTGTTTGTGACGTTATTGGTTGGAGGGGACATATATTAACCCAGCACCACTTTGGCTAAAAGTCGTCTCTTTTCATCGCATAATTACACAGTAATTTGGACATCTGTGATGCTGAATCTTTTACAATTTGTTAATTAATAATGGAGACTATAAAGAAGAATGCTGTTGGTGGAAAGCGGTAGATTGCAGCTGCCTTTAGCACCGAAACACAGCCTGTGTTTCTTTGTTGTGAAGCTTGAACATACGAACATGTTTCTCTACGTCAACCAGCAAATATTTGGATGGGAAAATTGTGATTTTAAGTCGGCTCTTACCGGAGACTTCAGTGGATTACGCGACTTCCTCCCGCAGCTCAAAAAGGCAGCTGTGATCTTGGCTTCTCTGTTAGACACTGCCGTTAACCACAGCCATCCGACTTTCAGGTATGACTTTACAATCTCACTAAAACACTCTTAAAACAATGAGCATATAAGGGATTTTCCAGAATTATCCTAGTAAATGTGTCTAATAACATCTGAAACAGTCCCACCTCCGTCGCCTGGATCTGTCGCCTTTTTTTGTGTGTTTCACTCTAACTTTCCTCGTCCACAAATCTTTCATCCTTGCTCAAATAATGGGGAAATTGTTGCTTTCTCGGTCCTGCTGGAGCCTAACATTATAAACAACGTTCAGATGTGAGGAGCTCCACAACCTGTGACGTCACGTGCGCATCGCCCGCTACTTCCGGTACAGGCAAGGCTTTTTTATTAGCGACCAAAAGTTGCGAACTTTATCGTCGATGTTCTCTACTAAATCCTTTCAGCAAAAATATGGCAATATCGCGAAATGATCACGTATGACACATAGAATGGACCTGCTATCCCCGTTTAAATAAGAAAATCTCATTTCAGTAGGCCTTTAAATGATAGGCGAAATAAAAAATGCAGTTCCTCTATAAAAAGGTATTTCCTAGGGTGCCATTAAAGCTAGAAATGCCACTACCAAAACTATTCATGGTCACAAAAGGAATATACCTGCCAGCAGTTAACAATAATAGAAATCTGCATCACCCATTGTGGTAAATGAATTGGAGCAAGCTTTGTGGGGTCTGTGTGCAAAGCATCCAGACACAGTGGAGTCTTTTTAAAGGCCTACTGAAACTTACTACTACCGACCACGCAGTCTGATAGTTTATATATCAATGATGAAATATTAACATTGCAACACATGCCGATACGGCCTTTTTAGTTTACTAAATTGCAATTTTAAATTTCCCGCGAAGTGTCGTGTTGAAAACGTCGCGGAATGATGACGTGTGTTTGTGACGTTATTGGTTGGAGGGGACATATTAACCCAGCACCACTTAGGCTAAACGTCGTCTCTTTTCATCGCATAATTACATAGTAATTTGGACATCCGTGATGCTGAATCTTTTACAATTTGTTAATTAATAATGGAGACTATAAAGAAGAATGCTGTTGGTGGAAAGCGGTAGATTGCAGCTGCCTTTAGCACCGAAACACAGCCTGTGTTTCTTTGTTGTGAAGCTTGAACACACGAACATGTTTCTCTACGTCAACCAGCAAATATTTGGATGGGAAAATTGTGATTTTAAGCCGGCTCTTACCGGAAACTTCAGTGGATTACGCGACTTCCTCCCGCAGCTCAAAAAGGCAGCTGTGATTTTGGCTTCTCTGTTAGACACTGCCGTTAACCACAGCCATCCGAATTTCAGGTATGACTTTACAATCTCACTAAAACACTCTTAAAACAATGAGCATATAAGGGATTTTCCAGAATTATCCTAGTAAATGTGTCTAATAACATCTGAAACGGTCCCACCTCCGTCGCCTGGATCTGTCGCCTTTTTTTGTGTGTTTCACTCTAACTTTCCTCGTCCACAAATCTTTCATCCTTGCTCAAATAATGGGGAAATTGTCACTTTCTCGGTCCTGCTGGACTCTCACATTATAAACATCGTTCAGATGTGAGGAGCTCCACAACCTGTGACGTCACGCGCGCATCGCCCGCTACTTCCGGTACAGGCAAGGCTTTTTTATTAGCGACCAAAAGTTGCGAACTTTATCGTTGATGTTCTCTACTAAATCCTTTCAGCAAAAATATGGCAATATCGCCAAATGATCACGTATGACACATAGAATGGACCTGCTATCCCCGTTTAAATAAGAAAATCTCATTTCAGTAGGCCTTTAAATGATAGGCGAAATAAAAAAGCAGTTCCTCTATAAAAAGGTATTTCCTAGGGTGCCATTAAAGCTAGAAATGCCACTACCAAAACTATTCATGGTCACAAAAGGAATATACCTGCCAGCAGTTAACAATAACACAAATCTGCATCACTTATTGTGGTAAATGAAGTGGAGCAAGCTTTGTGGGGTCTGTGTGCAAAGCATCCAGACACAGTGGAGTCTTTTTAACATTCTTGGCTAACCCGAAGCAGAAAGTTGTATTTTAGGGTTGAAGGAGCAGACACGGAGGCCACATGTTCACTCGCCGTGCGCCACAATGTCGGCCCAGTCAGCGTCCAGCGGGCACTCTGGAGGAGGCTCGAGTGGGCAAGAACTCAACCAAAGACTGATGAGCACTGCTGGGCCAACACTTTGGTGGTTAAACCCCCCCAAAAAAACAAAACAAAAATCGCGGCATTCCACAATGAAGTGAAGGCAAAGATGACTTGCGAAAGAAACCACTGCTAGCTTGAAACCTCCAACATTGGCCACTTACCGAGCTCCACTCGACACAAACTCCCAACTTTCCGCCCCAAAAAAAGATTCAATACTTAACTAAAAGAGAGGGGGGAAAAAAAGTGTACGTCCGAGAAACTTCCAGCGCCAAAAACACCCACCTTGTGCGCTCCCGACCTCGGCTCCGAACACTTAATTGGTCCAGCAGGTTGTCCTAATTAGCGCCTTCAGTCCGTCGCGGCCCCCCTTGTGCCGGGGTCTGCTGCGTCCGAGGAGTCCTTGTGGCTCCCGCGGGCTCCTGGATCCTCCTGGGTCGTTCGCGAACGAAGCCGCTTTTCAAAGCTGCTCTTTGAATGAACGAGCCGGGGTTTTTTTCTTTCTCATATCCAAGTTGCGCTTTTTGGTCAACATGTGTGGTGTCTTGGAGAAAACGAACAATCTTTGCTAAAGACTAGAAAAAAAAATTTGGTTGGAATCTGATGAGCCGTGAGAGCCGGACTTTTTTTTTTTCCTGGAGCCGAGTCAGAAGAGCCTACTCCCTTAAAAGAGCCAACATTGCCACCACTACTGTGTAAGCTCATCCTCTCTCGGGTGAAACCTGAGAGCAGCAGCTTTTTTTTTTTTTTTTTTACCCCAACACAAAAGTTGTTTTTAAAAGTGACAAAGTTGTGCAAGTGTCCCCAGTTTTCCCAAATGTACTTGGAGGATTTTTTTTTAAATAGACACAACTTGTTTTGTTCTGTTGTTTATGCTTGATGCAATGTTATTTGCTTTATTCATGGTACATTTTTAGTTTTTTCGTTGTGTTTTACTTTTAAAGTTCATCCATCCATCCATTTCCTACCGCTTGTCCCGTTCGGGGTCGCTGGAGCCTATCTAAGCTGTATTCGGTCCCCTAGAGGGGGGTGGGGAGAGGGGGTTGCCCACATCTGAGGTCCTCTCCAAGGTTTCTCATAGTCAGCATTGTCACTGGCGTCCCACTGGGTGTGAGTTTTCCTTCCTCTTCTTTCCTTTTGTGGGGTCTTCCGACGATGTTGTAGTCGTAATGATTTGTGCAGTCCTTTGAGACATTTGTGATTTGGGGCTATATAAATAAACATTGATTGATTGATTGATTGAAGGCGGGGTTCACCCTGGACAAGTCACCACCTCATCGCAAGGCCAACACAGATAAACGTACAACATTCACACACTAAGCCAGTGTTTTTCAACCTTTTTTGAGCCGAGGCACATTTTTTGCGTTGAAAAAATGCGGAGGCACACCACCAACAGAAATTATTTCAAATTGAAACTCACTTGACAGTAAAATGTGGTTGTCGCAATTGTTGGATACGACCTTAAAGCAGGGGTCACCAACGCGGTGCCCGCGGGCACCAGGTAGCCCGTAAGGACCAGATGAGTCGCCCGCTGGTCTGTTCTAAAAATAGCTCAAATAGCAGCACTTACCAGTGAGCTGCCTCTATTTTTTAAATGTTATTTATTTACTAGCAAGCTGGTTTCGCTTTGCTCGACATTTTTAATTCTAAGAGAGACAAAACTCAAATAGAATTTGAAAATCCAAGAAAATATTTTAAAGACTTGGTCTTCATTTGTTTAAATAAATTCATTTATTTTTTTTACTTTGCTTCTTATAACTTTCAGAAAGACAATTTTAGAGAAAAAATATGATTTTAGGATTTTTAAACACATATACCTTTTTACCTTTTAAATTCCTTCCTCTTCTTTCCTGACAATTTAAATCAATGTTCAAGTAAATTTATTCATTTAGAATTGTAAAGAATAATAAATACATTTTAATAATTTCTGTAATTTTAGCTTATGTTTTTTCCACAAAGAATATTTGTGAAATATTTCTTCAAACTTATTATGATTAAAATTCAAAAAAAATATTCTGGCAAATCTAGAAAATCTTTAGAATTAAATTGAAATCTTATTTAAAAGTATTCTGAATTTATTTTAAATTTTTTGTCCTGAAAAATCTAGAAGAAATAATAATTTGTCTTTGTTAGAAATATAGCTTGGTCCAATTTGTTATATTTTCTAACAAAATGCAGATTGTAATTTAACCTGGTCAAAACAGGTCATAAAAATTCTAAAATGAATCTTAATCTGGAAAAATTACTAATGATGTTCCATAAATTCTTTTTTCAATTTTTTCAAAACGATTCGAATTAGCCATTTTTTCTCTTCATTTTTTTCAGTTGAATTTGAAAGAGTCGAAATTGAAGATAAACTATATTTCAAAATGTAATTTTCATTTTTTTCATGTTTTCTCCTCTTTTAAACCGTTCAATTAATTGTTTTTTTAATCATTTATTCTCTACAAAAAACCTTCCGTAAAAGGAAAAAAAATGTACGACGGAATGACAGAGAGAAATACCCACTTTTTATATATATATATATATATATATATATATATATATATATATATATATTTATTTATTTATTAAAGGTAAATTGAGCAAATTGGCTATTTCTGGCAATTTATATAAGTGTGTATCAAACTGGTAGCCCTTCGCATTAATCAGTACCCAAGAAGTAGCTCTTGGTTTCAAAAAGGTTGGTGACCCCTGCCTTAAAGAATAAGCAAGCATGCATAGCTCTTGTCTCAAAGTAGGTGTACTGTCACCACCTGTCACATCACATCATGACTTATTTTCACTTTTTTGCTGTTTTCCTGTGTGTAGGGTTTTACTTGTCTTGCATTCTTATTTTGGTGGCTTTTTCTCTTTTTTTGTTAGTATTTCTCTGCATCAGTTTCATGTCTTCCTTTAAGCGATATTTCCTGCATCTACTTTGTTTTGGCAATCAAGAATATTTCAGGTGTTTTCATCCTTCTTTGTGGGGACATTGTTGATTGTCATGTCATGTTCGGTTGTACATTGTGGACGCCGTTTTTTCTCCACAGTAAGTCTTTGCTGTCGTCCAGCATTCTGTTTTTGTTTACTTTTGTAGCCCGTCTAGTTTTAGTTTGGTTCTGCGTAGCCTTCCCTAAGATTCAATACCTTTTCTTAGGGGCACCCACCTTTTGTTTACTTTTGGTTTAAGCATTAGAAACCTTTTTACCTGCATGCTGCCTCCCGCTGTTTCCGACATCTACAAAGCAATTAGCTACCGGCTGCCACCTACTGATACGGAAGAGCTCTAGACAGAATCGACACTCAACAACAACACATCATTTACAGGCTATAGTTACTGGTTTGCAAAAAATATTTTTAACCCAAATAGGTGAAATTAGACAATATCCCACGGCACACCAGACTGTATCTCACGGCACAGTGGTTGAAAAACCCTGCACTAGGGACCATTTAGTGTTACCAATCAACCTAACTTTTAAAGTTAAAAAGTACTAATGATTCAATCAATCAATCAATGTTTATTTATATAGCCCTAAGTCACGAGTGAGAGTCCAGTCCAAAGTGGATCCAATATAGTAGCGAGAGTCCCGTCCATAGTGGAGCCAGCAGAAAACTATCCCAAGCGGAGGCGGCTCATCAGCGCAGAGATGTCTCCAGTCGATACACAGGCGAGCGGTCCATCCTGGGTCCCGACTCTGGACGAGCGGTCCATCCTGGGTCCCGACTCTGGACGAGCGGTCCATCCTGGGTCCCGACTCTGGACAGCCAGTATTTCATCCATGGCCACCGGACCTGTGTCCCCATCGCCCAATCCCTCCACAAAGGAGAGGGGGGCAGAGGAGAGAAAGAAAAGAAACGGCAGATCAACTGGTCTAAAAAGGGGGTCTATTTAAAGGCTAGATTATTAAAATGAGTTTTAAGATGAGACTTAAATGCTTCTACTGAGGTAGCATCTTTAACTGTTACCGGGAGGGCATTCCAGAGTATTGGAGCCCGAATGGAAAACGCTCTATAGCCCGCAGACTTTTTTTGGGCTTTAGGAATCACTAATAAGCCGGAGTCCTTTGAACGCAGATTGCTTGCCGGGACCACACACACACACACACACACACACTCGGTGTGGTGAAATTAACCTCTGCATTAGACCCATGGGAGGTGAGGGGAGCAGTGAGCAGTAGCCGGGAATCATTTTGGTGATTTAACCCCCCCAATTCCAACCCTTGATGCTGAGTGCCAAACAGGGGGATAATGGGTCCCATTTTTGTAGTCTTTGGTATGACTCGACCGGGGTTTGAACTCACCACCTACCGATCTCAGGGCGGACACTCTAACCCAGAGCTGGGCAAATTAAGGCTGAGGCCCGTTAAGATTTTCAATCTGGCCCGCCGGATATTCCCAAATATTTTTTTTAGATCTTTAAGATGGAAAGTGTAGCTGCCATTATGATGTGTAGTGATGTTTTCTAATGAGCATAAGTCTTGAACTATACAAAGTATTTCAATGGTTGGAATCTGCACTTTTGGATGATATACCAGTTACTATGGTCATCTAATTAGTTACTATGGTCATCTAATTAGTTACTATGGTCATCTAATTAGTTACTACCACCCGAACGCCTCCCTAAAAAGTTGTTTAGGGCACGTCCGACCGGCAGGAAGCCACGGGGAAGACCCAGGACACGTTGGGAAGACTATCTCTCCCGGCTGGCCTGGGAACGCCTCGGAATCTGGACGAAGTGAGAGGGGAGTCCGGGCTTCTCTGCTTAGGCTGCAGCCCCCGCGGCCCTACCTCGGATAAGCGGAAGAAAGTGGATGAATGGTCATCTAATTAGTAACTATGGTAATCTACGTGACAGCAGTTCGGATGAGGTACCAAGCAGTGTGGGTGGGAAGCGTTTCCACAGACGCGGAAGGAGATTTTCACAACAAAGTTCTAATGCTTAATGATATATCAGATTGTAGGTGGGTTTGTTGTGTACGCTTTGCGTTCATATTTCACAGTTTGTTGCATTTTTGTTGCGTTTCACTTGATTGTAAAATATGTAGATCAAAAGGGGGTGTGACATTTATATTTTGTCAATATTTAGTGTTTTATACCTCATAGAAAAATGTAAAATTCCATTGTTTTTTAAGGCGGTCTGTCGTAAAGTTTTTACCATTCAATCAGACATTATTGTGAGGTTTTGTATTATTGTTCCTAAAAAAAGATATTCCGGCCCCCAGACACATTTTTTCTCTCTAAATGTGGTGGCCCTCCCGAGTCAAAATAATTGCCCAGGCCTGCTCTAACCACAAGGCCACTGAGCAGTGAACTATGTAGAAATGACAGCTGATTGCATCATTTTTTGCTCTTTAATGTCTTTTATGTCCTTTGGTGATGTTGTGACCTTATTTGTGTGGCCTTTTTTGTATCTGCACTGTAACCACATAACTACCCCAACGTGGGATTAATAAAGTATATCATGTTGGCCCTGCGATGTCCAGGGTGTACCCTGCCTGAGATAGGCTCCAGCACCCCCCGTGACCCCGAACGAGACAAGGGGTATAAAATGGATGGGTGGATATCCTAAAACCCATTGTGAAGCACTGGCCCTTTGATGTTTCTCTCCCGCAGGAGGAGGCGTGACAGAAACTAGAACTGCCGATAAATGCTAAGGCAGGGGTCGGGAACCTTTTTGGCTGAGAGAGCCAAAAAGCCAAATATTTTAAAATATATTTCCGTAAGAGCCATATAATATTTTTTTTTAACACTGAACACAACTAAACACGTGCATTTTTAAGTAAGACCAACATTTCTAGAGTATAATAGGTCTCTTATTCTTTGTAATAACATTGTTATTCTGAAGCTAACTGTGGAGGGGGCGTGGCCTGCGGGCCTGCAGCGACAGGTGCGTAGATGGCCCACCTGGGCCTTGTTATTTAATCACCTGTCGCTCTGTTATAAGCAGCAGCCAGGAGGAGAGACTGGGTTGGGGCTGGAAATACTATTGCTGGAAAGCAACTGAGAGACTTATTGAAAAATAAAACAATATTGTAACCCTGAAACAGGCTCTCATGTCGGTGCTTGGGGGTCTGAAGAACCCCCAGGATGGCAAGCCCCACACTAACCAATAATAAATAAATAACTTCTTACCATTAACGCAACTTCTTGAACAGGTGCGGTAGAAAACGGATGGATGGATGGATTAAAAATGCATGAGAATGTTTTATATTTTGAACATTATTTTTACCACTGTGATTACAAGTGGAATTATTCATTACTTATCGTGTAAAGCAACGTCAGTTCAGATTTATCAGAGAGCCAGATGCAGTCATCAAAAGAGCCACATCTGGCTCTAGAGCCATAGGTTCCCTACCCCTGTGCTAAGGTACCTCAACAGAATGTCAACATCTTAGCTTTGTGTTATATTAGACCAGGGGTGTCAAACTAAATTCAGTGGGCCAAAATTCTAAACTGAACAAAGCCGCGGGCCAAAGATGAACAACTTAACCTTTTAATAGGGACCCAAACAAGTTTTGGATTGAATATTGAACAAGCAAGGCTTATATAACTTTATAGTGACATGCAAAATCGAGTTTTGTTGGTAGCGTCCCGGAAGAGTTAGTGCTGCAAGGGGTTCTGAGTATTTGTTCTGTTGTGTTTATGTTGTGTTACGGTGTGGATGTTCTCCCGAAATGTGTTTGTCATTCTTGTTTGGTGTGGGTTCACAGTGTGGTGTAGCTGTGTTAACATTGTTTATATGGCCACCCTCAGTGTGACCTGTATGGCTGTTGACCAAGTATGCCTTGCATTCACTTGTGTGTGTGTGTAGAAGCCGCATATATTACGTGACAGGGCCGGCACGCTGTTTGTATGGAGGAAAAGCGGACGTGACGACAGGTTGTAGAGGATGGTAAAAGCAGTACCTTTAAGGCACGCCCCCAATATTGTTGTCCGGGTGGAAATTCAGGAGAATGGTTACGCCGGGGGGGGGGCACTAAAATTCGGGATTCTCCTGGAAAAATAGGGAGGGTTGGCAAGTATGAGAATTAGCGTTGAATGCGGTACCGCCACTGTATAATACCGGCGGGCCAGCTCTAATGTTAATTTATTATTGCCTCAAGGGCCAAATGAAATTACACGGCGGGCCAAATTTGGCCCGCGGGCCACAGTTTGACACCCATGTATTAGACAGAGTTAATGAATGCAAACAGCCAATAGTTTAGCTCGTAAATAAGGAATCTTTATATGGGAGCTATTTCATCAAGAAGCAATGTAAGCATGCATGCAACAGAGCATGCTTGCTAGATTTAGAGTAGGCTACAAGGGTTCAGCGGAAGGTGATCCGGTTCTCCAAAAATCATGTGCACAACACATGTTGAGCGCTGGTGGCAAACGGGAAACATTTACACTCTGGAGACGGTTAATGCGGCGTTCACATGATTCGGACACACGGCTTCACTAAGCTTGTAAGCAAAACAACCAAAACAAGATGAAGTAAAACCAGAACACGGAATCTATTTTATATTTTCTCTCAGTCTTGTATTTCAATCAATGAATCAATGTTTACTTATATAGCCCTAAATCACTAGTGTCTCAAAGGGCTGCACAAACCACTACGACATCCACGGTAGGCCCACATAAGGGCAAGGAAAACTCACACCCAGTGGGACGTCGGTGACAATAATGACTATGAGAACCTTGGAGAGGAGGAAAGCAATGGATGTCGAGCGGGTCTAACATGATACTGTGAAAGTTCAATCCATAATGGATCCAACACAGTCGCGAGAGTCCAGTCCAAAGTGGATCCAACACAGCAGCGAGAGTCCCGTTCATAGCGGAGCCAGCAGGAAACCATCCCAAGCGGAGGCGGATCAGCAGCGCAGAGATGTCCCCAGCCAATACACAGGCCAGCAGTACATGGCCACCGGATCGGACCGGACCACCTCCACAAGGGAGAGTGGGACATAGGAGAAAAAGAAAAGAAACGGCAGATCAACTGGTCTAAAAAGGGAGTCTATTTAAAGGATAGAGTATACAAATGAGTTTTAAGGTGAGACTTAAATGCTTCTACTGAGGTGGCATCTCGAACTTTTACCGGGAGGGCATTCCAGAGTACTGGAGCCCGAAATGAAAACGCTCTATAGCCCACAGATTTTATTTGCATGAATACCCGCATTAAGAAAGGAAATTGAAAGACGGCCATCCACTCTACGATGCTGGAGAGTAATTTAGCTAGTTGGAAATAGGGCTGATAAAGTGCATTTACAATTCCCTTAGCAAAATAAAAGAATAATCGTGAGTGGATTCGGAATCCCACGAGTACAAGAAGACAAAAACACACTTCATGGTTCCAACGTCCCAAGCCTCCATCTGGGTGCCAGAATGCCCGAAGGATAGAAGGCCTGCTTCATTTGAAATTATTTTTTTTTCTGTGCAGAGAGCAAATACCGATGACATTTCCTGTCACTTATTAGGTCTCTTTTTCGTGTTCGCTGGTGAGCAGCCGGACACCAAACATATCCTCCCACTGTGTTCTGACCCACGCCAGCAGAGACTGCAGGAGCTCGAAGCTTTCAGAGCGCACGCGCCAGGTCTTCTCCTCTTTCTGCGTCTTGAAGATGGAAAGGAGGAGCCGTCAATCAAGTGGATTCTCGCTACAATTCCAAGAACGGCTCACCTCGTCGTACAGCTTGACGTCCATCTGACGCTGCTCACTAGGCCACATGTGGACCGAGCTCACACAGCTGATAGGCAGCGTTTCCAGAATGGAGAAGCTCCCGCTGCTCGGCTCCTGGTTGCCGTTGACCGTTGTCGGGTTTGTGCTCTTCCTCCACTGGTGATCCTCCCTCAGCAAGTACAGAGTCTCTCGAGTTGCCAGCACAGTCGTTGGCAACCACATGTCGTCTGGAATAACACAAAGTAATTCAATCCAATAAGACATTGTTTAATTAGTGGGGATTTTTGAATTGGGTAATGTTAAAGGGGAACGTTATTACAATTTCAGAAGGGTTAAAACCAATAAAAATCAGCTCCCAGTGGCTTATTTTATTTTTCGAAGTTTTTTTCAAAATTTTACCCATCACGCAATATCCCGAAAAAAAGCTTCAAAGTGCCTGATTTTCACCATCGCTATATCCACCCGTCCGTTTTCCTGTGACGTCACTGCGTGATGCCAATACAAACAAACATGGCGGATAGAACAGAAAGGTATAGAGACATTAGCTCGGATTCAGACTCGGATTTCAGCGGCTTAACCGTTTCAACAGATTACGCATGTATTGAAACGGATGGTTGGAGTGTGGAGGCAGATAGCGAAAACAAAAGAAGAAACTGAAGCTATTGAGCCATATCACGACAGGCAGCTGCAATGAAGACGAATTTGGCGATCGCCTTCTAACCAACGATTGCATCTTTTGACCACTGGTGCAACTTGAATCTGTCAATTGGTAAGTGTTTGTTTGTCATTAAATGTGGGTGGAGGGAAAGGCTGGATGCAAATATAGTAACAAATGAGGCATAATGTACATACAGCTAGCCTAAATAGCATGTTAGCATAGATTAGCTTGCAGTCATCCCGTGACCTAATATGTCTGATTAGCACATAAGTCAACAACATCAACAAAACTCACCTTTGTGATTTTGTTGATTTTATCGTTGGAAATGCATCTGCTTTGAGTGTTACAGGATATCCACACATCTCTGTGCCATCTCTGTCGTAGCATCGCTATCGTCGGTAAAGTGTGCCGAACAAACGAGGGACTTTGGCATCTTTTGACCACTGGTGAAAATTGAATCAGTCGATTGGTATGTGTTTGTTTGGCATTAAATGTGGGTGGAGGGAAAGGCTGGATGCAAAAATAGCTACAAATTACGCATAATGATGCAATATGTACATACAGCTATCCTAAATAGCCTGTTAGCATCGATTAGCATGCCGTGACCATTGATATGTCTGATTAGTACACTCCACATAAGTCAACTTGAATCCGTGTCTGTATGTGTTGTTAGATACTCCGACAACACACCGACGAGGCTTAATGTCTCCAAGGTACGGAAAACAGTCGAAAAAACAGAAAACAACAGAGCTAATTTGACTTGGTGTGTGTAATGTGTTTGAGAAAATGGCGGATTACTTCCTGTTATGACGTCACGGCTGAAAGGTCATCGCTCCGACAACGAACAAATGAAAGGCGTTTCAATCGCCAAATTCACTCTTTTAGAGTTCGGAAATCGGTTTAAAAAAACATATGGTCTTTTTTCTGCAACATCAAGGTATATATTGAGACTTACATAGGTCTGGTGATAATGTTCCCCTTTAAAGTAAGAAAAACAAATGTGTTTGACTGTTCCACCTTCTGTTTGCAAACAAGGTGTTGGTGTTGAGGGACTTGTCAGATACATTTGGTATCACACAAGCAAAGCAGATCCAGACATGCTCAAATGGCAGAACTCCAAATTCCACCCATGTATGCTTGAAGCTGCGCTACAGGGTGCGGTGTTTTGCACCCCCAGCACAAGTCAACGACACGCCATTCATATATGATGCAACATTAGTGGTGTTCTGATTTGGGATTTTTGCTGCAGATTCTAATAATCCATTATTGGCTGATAATTATGCCAATAATCACAAATCTCAAATTTTTGTAATTATTTATGGACTTGGAGAAGGCATTCGACCGTGTCCCTCGGGAAGTCCTGTGGGGAGTGCTCAGAAAGTATGATCAGTGCCAGAGCTTGGTCCGCATTGCCGGCAGTAAGTCAGACACGTTTCCAGTGAGGGTTGGACTCCGCCACGGCTGTCCTTTGTCATCGATTCTGTTCAAAACTTTTATGGACAGAATTTCTAGGCGCAGTTAAGGCGTTGAGGGGATCCGGTTTGGTGGCTGCAGACACCCCTGACGCCCCTTCTAAACTGTCTATGCGACGTCAAGGCTTGGTTAGCCCAGATTTTTTAAATAATGAATGAGGGAAAAACGGAAATTTTAGTTTTTGGTCCGGCCATCACTGACTTTGGACCATTGCAAAATGATGTGCGTCCCAAAGTCACCAGCCTTGGCGTCACTATAGACAGCGATTTTAAACCATCAATCAATCAATCAATGTTTATTTATATGGCCCCAAATCACAAATGTCTCAAAGGACTGCACAAATCATTACGACTACAACATCCTCGGAAGAACCCACAAAAGGGCAAGGAAAACTCACACCCAGTGGGCAGGGAGAATTCATATCCTGTGGGACGCCAGTGACAATGCTGACTATGAGAAACCTTGGAGAGGACCTCAGATGTGGGCAACCCCCCACCCCCTCTAGGGGACCGAAAGCAATGGATGTCGAGCGGGTCTAACATGATACTATGAAAGTTCAATCCATAGTGGCTCCAACACAGCCGCGAGAGTTCAGTTCAAGCGGATCCAAGACAGCAGCGAGAGTCCCGTCCACAGGAAACCATCTCAAGCGGATCAGCAGCGTAGAGATGTCCCCAACCGATACAGGTGAGCGGTCCATCCTGGGTCTCGACTCTGGACAGCCAGTACTTCATCCATGGTCATCGGACCGGACCCCCTCCACAAGGGAGGGGGGGACATAGGAGAAAGAAAAGAAGCGGCAGATCAACTGGTCTAAAAAGGAGGTCTATTTAAAGGCTAGAGTATACAGATGAGTTTTAAGGTGAGACTTAAATGCTTCTACTGAGGTAGCATCTCGAACTGTTACCGGGAGGGCATTCCAGAGTACTGGAGCCCGAACGGAAAACGCTCTATAGCCCGCAGACTTTTTTTGGGCTCTAGGAATCACTAATAAGCCGGAGTCTTTTGAACGCAGATTTCTTGCCGGGACATACGGTACAATACAATCGGCAAGATAGGCTGGAGCTAGACGGTGTAGTATTTTATACGTAAGTAGTAAAACCTTAAAGTCACATCTTAAGTGCACAGGAAGCCAGTGCAGGTGAGCCAGTACAGGCGTAATGTGATCAAACTTTCTTGTTCTTGTCAAAAGTCTAGCAGCCGCATTTTGTACCAACTGTAATCTTTTAATGCTAGACATGGGGAGACCCGAAAATAATACGTTACAGTAATCGAGACGAGACGTAACAAACGCATGGATAATGATCTCAGCGTCTTTAGTGGACAAAATGGAGCGAATTTTAGCGATATTACGGAGATGAAAGAAGGCCGTTTTAGTAACGCTTTAAATGTGTGACTCAAAGGAGAGACAAACTAGACAAACAAGTCAATGGTGTTTTAAAATTGTGTTTTTATCACCTTCGTCTTTTAGTAAAGGTTAAACCGTTTTTATGTTTTAACCTTTTTGAACAAGTCGTGCATGCTTTTATTTCAAGTGGCCTGGACTACTGCAGTGCACTTTATGCTGGCATTAGCCAAAAAGCTCTCTCCCGGTTGCAGTTAGTCCAGAACGCGGCAGCACGACTTTTAACAGGGGCCAGGAAACTCCAGCATATAACCCCAATTCTTCAGAGTTTGCAATGGCTCCCTGTTCATTTTAGAATAGATTTTAAAACATTGCTGTTTGTTTTTAAATCTTTACATGGACTGGCACCTCAATATATCTCGGACCTCATCCAAATTTACATTCCTGCGCGCGCTCTGAGGTCCGAGAGCCAGTTCCAGCTCGTGGTGCCCAAGACCAGACTTAAAACCAAGGGAGACAGGGCCTTCTCTGTGGTCGGCCCTAAGCTCTGGAACACTCTGCCACTCCATGTTCAAACTGCTTCCACAGTGGAGTGTTTTAAGTCTCGTCTTAAGACCCACTTTTATTCTTTGGCTTTAAACACTACGTGAGTTGTGTGGTCCTCTGTCCTCTGTTGTCCTCTGTGTTTTTTATACACTTTGATTTCTATTATACTGTTTTAATTGATTTTACGATTTAAAATAGTTTTTAATCATATTTGTTTTTATATTGTTTTTTTTATATAGGTTTTATGTTTATTTATTTTTTGTTTTTATTCAGTCATTGGTGGAGCATAATATTGTTTTTTTAATATTGTTTTTAACATGGCTGTACAGCACTGTGGAAACATTATTGTTGTTTAAATGTGCTATGTAAATAAAGTGGA
>NC_084637.1:8981653-9014153 GCF_033978795.1 Nerophis ophidion
ATTCCAACCCTTGATGCTGAATGCGAAGCAGGGAGGTATTGGGTCCAATTTTTGTAGTCCATGATATTACTCGGCCGGGCTTTGAACTCACGACCTACCGATCTCAGGGAGGACACTCTAACCACCAGGCAGTGTTGCCAATCAACCTATCCCCAGGTGCATGTAGGTTGGAGGAAGCCTGAGTACGAGGAGGGAACCCAGGCAGTCACGGGGAGAACATGCAAACTTCACACAGAAAGAAAAGAGCCTGGGTATCGAAATTTACTCTATCAGTTTTGTCGCAAACATCTTTATTATCTTTGTTGAAATAGCCTGGAATTTTAGGTTGTGGTTTTTTTATTTTTTAGAACCCTGTTAGTTGTTGCCCAAGTATCTTTTGTATTTTCTTTATTTTTGTCAAATGACTATAGCAGGGGTCGGGAACCTTTTTGGCTGAGAGAGCCATGAAAGCCAAATATTTAAAAATGTATTTCCGTGAGAACCATATAATATTTTGCGTGCATTTTTAAGTAAGAACAAAATGTTTAGAGTATAATAAGTCTTGTATTATTTTTAATAACATTGTTATTCTAAAGCTAACCATTTATAAATAAAATACTTCTTACCATTATTGCGATTTCTTGAACAGGTGCGTTAGAAAACGGATGGATGGATTAAAATCTATGAGAATGTTTTATATTTTGAACGTTATTATTAACACTGAGCATCCTTGAGGGTGCATGGGAGTTTGCCCAACCAGTCTTCATGTGCTTTGTGGACTTGGGGAAGGCATTCAACCGTGTCCCTCGGGAAGTCCTGTGGGGAGTTCTCAGAGAGTATGAGGTAACGGACTGTCTTATTGTTGCGGTCCGCTCCCTTTACGATCAGTGTCAGACCTTGGTCCGCATTGCCGGCAGTAAGTCGGACACATTTCCAGTGAGGGTTGGACTCCGCCAAGACTGTCCTTTGTCACCGATTCTGTTCATAACTTTTATGGACAGAATTTCTTGGCGCAGTCAAGGCATTGAGGGGTTCCGGTTTGATGGCCGTGGGATTAGGTCTCTACTTTTTGCAGATGATGTGGTCCTGATGGCCGGGATCTTCAGCTCTCACTGGATCGGTTCGCAGCCGAGTGTGAAGCGACCGGAATGAGAATCAGCACCCCCAAGGTTCTCGCCCGGAAATGGTGGAGTGCCATCTCCGGGTTGGGTAGGAGACCCTGCCCCAAGTGGAGGAGTTCAAGTACCTAGGAGTCTTGTTCACGAGTGGGGGAAGAGTGGATCGTGAGATCAACAGGCGGATCGGTGCGGCGTCTCCAGTAATGCGGACGTTCTGATCTGTTGTGGTAAAAAAGGAGCTGAGCCGGAAGGCAAAGCTCTCAATTTACCGGTCGATCTACGTTCCCATCCTCACCTATGGTCATGAGCTTTGGGTCATGACCGAAAGGATAAGATCACGGGTACAAGCGGCCAAAGTCAGTTTCCTCCGCCGTGTGGCGGGGCTCTCCCTTAGAGATAGGGTGAGAAGCTCTGCCATCCGGGAGGAACTCAAAGTAAAGCCGCTGCTCCTCCACATCGAGAGGAGCCAGATGAAGTGGTACGGGCATCTGGTCAGGATGCCACCCGAACGGCTCCCTGGGGAGGTGTTTAGGGCACGTCCAACCGGTAGCAGACCACGGGGAAGACCCAGGACATGTTGAGAAGACTATGTCTCCCGGCTGGCCTGGGAACGCCTCGGGATCCCCCGGGAAAAGCTAGACGAAGTGGCTGGGGAGAGGGAAGTCTCGGCTTCCCTGCTTAGGCTGCTGCCCCCGCGACCCGAACTCGGATAAGCGGAAGAAGGTGGATGGATGGATGGATATTAACACTGTGATTACCAGCGGAATTATTCATTACTTATCGTGTTAAGCAATGTCAGCTAAGATTTATCTGAGAGCCAGATGCAGTCATCAAAAGAGCCACATCGGGCTTAAGAGCCAGAGGTTTCCTAACCCTGGACTATGGTATCACTTTTTTAGTTTTCTAAGCGCATATTATTATTAGTTGGGACTGTAAATGCTTCAGGATAGTGATGCATATTCGTTGTGGTGCAAACAAGAGTCTGTGTGAAATGTTAATAATCATTTGTAAGATCAACCGTCCATGTTCCTCTCCAGCGGAGAGAAAGGACTGCTGATGTATGTTTGAACAGACGAAAACATCCAATAAAAAGGTGGCTAACAACAAACAGCACAACAGCACACGCAGGTCTCGCTGCGCAACACATGGTTCAAATTAAAGTGTGGTTTACCAGCTAATTTAGCAGGGTTATGCTACAAGATGAAGCCGAAAAAAAGCTGAATGTAATGGAGAAAAGATGTGTTCTTGCATGTGCATACAAATTAGCTCATTAGCACATGGGGGAACGGAAGTTACCAGAGATGGTGCTGAGGGTTGAGCCTGGTGGTAGAGATGGACTTCAGTTTGCTGTTGGACTTGTGTGCCATCTCACGCACGATTCCTACCGGGAAATAACCACATTTGGAGCAAGTGTCAGAAAAAGCACAAACCAAAATGGAGGTTGAACTACAAGAGAAGAACGTCACTTGAGCAGGACCCAAATTCACTTGATCTCACGTAACAAATCCATTCATCTCAAAGAATAAAAGCAAATACCCGACTAACTAAAAAACAAAACCATGATAATAAGTCTGTACACACCCAAACCTTCAAGGAAAAGACTATTGTTGCTACTGTGTGTCTCTGGTTGCAGGTGTACTATTGCAGCACAATAGAGGCAAAAGGTGAGAAAATGTCTACAGCACAATACGGAGTCATGCTTACTTTCAAGAACAGTAGGGTGTCATCAGATTTGACAACTACAACAAGGTGGGGTGGATTTCTGCAGCAAAGTTTCACAGTAAAATTTGAATGCATACACCTCACAAAAGGATTTTTAAAAAGGCCATTATGCTGAAGAAAGAAAAAACAAAATACAGGTTTTTAGATAATCTCGGTTAAAGTAATAGAACCTCAACACGCCTTTTTGCCCATGTAATAGATCACACAGTCTTGAAAGATAAATGGTCTGTTTTTATATTTACAGTTGGAAAATCTTTGATTTGTAAGTGTTTGTAGGTTTATTGCTACAGAGACAGAACGTAAAACACAAACAACAGGTTATTAATACATATTAATCAATCAATCAATCAATCAATCAATCAATCAACCAACGACATCCACGGATCAGCGCCCACGTAAGGGCAAGGAAAAACTCACAACCCAGTGGGACGTCGATGGGAATGACTATAAGAAACTGTGGAAAGGACCGCAAATGTGGGTAACGCCCCCCCTCTAGGGGAGACCCGATGCAATGGACGTCGAGTGGGTCTGACATAATATTGTGAGAGTCCAGTGCATAGTGGATCTAACATAACAGTGAGAGTCCAGTCCATAGTGGATTTAACATAATAGTGAGAGTCCAGTCCATAGTGGCTCTAACATAACAGTGAGAGTCCAGTCCATAGTGGATCTAACATAATAGTGAGAGTCCAGTCCATAGTGGCTCTAACATAACAGTGAGAGTCCAGTCCATAGTGGATCTAACATAATAGTGAGAGTCCAGTCAATAGTGGGGCTAGCAGGAGACCATCCTGAGCATAGATGGGTCAGCATCGCAGAGATGTGCCCAACCCGATGATTTTTCACTTAATCACATATGCATAACTAGAGATGTCCGATAATGGCTTTTTTGCCGATATCTGATATTCTGATATTGTCCAACTTTTAATTACCGATACCAATATCAACCGATATCGATATATACAGTCGTTGAATTAACACATTATTATGCCTAATTTTGTTGTGATGCCCTGCTGCATGGGTGTCAAACTCTGGCCCACGGGCCACATTTGGCCCGCCGTGTAATTTCATTTGGCCCTTGAGGCAATATCAAATTAACATTAGAGCTGGCCCGCCGGTGTTATACAGTGGTGCTGCTGTAACAACGCATTCACCGATTTCCCGGGAGACTCTCGAATTTCAGTCCCCCTCCCGAAAATCTCCCGGTGCACCCATTCTCCCGAATTCCACCCGAACAACAATATTGGGGGTGTGCCTTAAAGGCACTGCCTATAGCGTCCTCTACAACCTGTCGACAAGTCTGTTTTTCTTCCTCACAAACAGCGTGCCGGCCCAGTCACGTAACATATGTGGCTTCTACACACATGTGAGTAAATGCAAGGCATACTTGATCAACAGCATACAGGTCACACTGAGGGTGGCCATACAAACAACTTGAACACTGTGACAAATATGCGCCACACTGTGAACCCACACCAAACAAGAATGACCAACACATTTCGGGAGAACATCCGCACCGTAACACAACATAAACACAAAAAGACAAATACCCAGAAACCTTTGCAGCCCTAACTCTTCCGGACCGCTACAATATACACCCCCTCCCCGCTACCAACAAACCCCGCCCCCCTAACCCCACCCACCTGAGCCCCGACATTAACTGAGCAGTAAAAAGTCCTGAATGGTTGATTTATTCATTGTTTTATTTTCAAATGTATTAGCCTCTGGAAAAAGTTAATGTTAATATTTACCTCAGAAGGCTGCAAATACAAAAGAGGCATTCAATTTTTATTTAAATTTGATTTGATATGCCATTGATATTTTTCAGTTATTATTATTATTATTATTATTTGAAACTTGATTTTGCATGTCACTATAAAGTTATATAAGCCTTGCTTGTTCAATATTCAATGAAAAAATTGTTTGGGTCCTTATTAAAAGATTAATTTGTTCAACCTCGGCCCGCGGCTTTGTTCAGTTTTAAATTTTG
This sequence comes from Nerophis ophidion, assembly GCF_033978795.1. Classification (NCBI taxonomy): domain Eukaryota; kingdom Metazoa; phylum Chordata; class Actinopteri; order Syngnathiformes; family Syngnathidae; genus Nerophis; species Nerophis ophidion. Next base: position 8,986,463 of record NC_084637.1, read on the forward strand.
GCCCACTCTGTATTTGAGTTTGACACCCCTGCCCTACTGGATGCATTAAACAATGTAACAAGGTTTTAAATAAATGATAAATGGGTTGTACTTGTATAGCGCTTTTCTACCTTCAAGGTACTCAAAGCGCTTTGACACTACTTCCACATTTACCCATTCACACACACATTCACACACTGATGGAGGGAGCTGCCATGCAAGGCGCCAACCAGCACCCATCAGGAGCAAGGGTGAAGTGTCTTGCTCAGGACACAACGGACGTGACGAGGTTGGTTCTAGGTGGGATTTGAACCAGTGACCCTCGGGTTGCGCACGGCCACTCTTCCCACTGCGCCACGCCGTTTTTAAAAAAGAGTCAACACAAATTATGAAAAAAAAAGCCAACATGGCACTGACATATTTATTATTGAAGTCACGAAGTGCATTATTTTTTTTTTAACATGCCTCAAAACAGCAGCTTGGAATTTGGGACATGCTCAGGGATGAGAGCATGAGGAGGTTGAGGTGGGCAGGGTTGAGGGGGAGGGGGTAACGGAGGTGTATATTCTAGTGTACAGGAAGAGTTAGAGCTGCAAGGGGTTCTGGGTATTTTTTCTGTTGCGTTTATGTTGTGTTACAGTGCGGATGTTCTCCCGAAATGTGTGTGTCATTCTTGTTTGGTGTGGGTCCACAGTGTGGCACATATTTGTAACAGTATTAAAGTTGTTTATACGGCCACCCTCAGTGTGACCTGTATGGCTGTTGACCAAGTATGCTTGCATTTACTTGTGTGTGTGAAAAGCTGTGGATATTATGTGACTGGGCTGGCACGCAAAGGCAGTGCCTATAAGGTTTATTGGCAAACTATACTTCTCAAACAGCAGCGTTTGGAAAAGTCATATATTTTACTTTTTGAAACCGATACCGATAATGTTGAAACAGATAATTTCCGACATTACATTTTAAAGCATTTATCAGCCGATAATATCGGCAGTCCAATATTCTCGGACATCTCCAATCTTATCAGTTGACAACGAAACAATTATACAAAGCGACTCTGTAAAGAATCTCAGTATTATCTTCCACCCAACTCTTGTCTGAGTCACACATTTAAGTGTTATGAAAGCAGCTTTCTTTCATCTCAGTAATATCATTTAAAAATTTTCCAATTGTGTCAACGCCGACGCTGAGTTCATTATTCATGCATTTGTTACGTCTAGTCTCAATTACTGTCCCGTAATATTTTCAGGACTCCCTATGTCTAGCATTAAAAGATGTCAGTTAGTACAAAATGCAGCTGATAGACTTCCCACATCTGCGGTCCCTTCCAAGGTTTCTCGTTGATCCCATTGGGTTTAGTTTTTTTCTTGCCTTGATGTGGGATCTGAGCCCAGGATGGTGTTGTAGCTTGCCAGCCCTTTGAGACATTTGTGATTAAGGCCAATGAAAGTAAGCTTTTGATTGTGGTTTGTATGGTAAGGATGAGTGTAGTAAGACTATTAGTTACACACTTCACTGTAATTTTGCTGAAGAATCCACACGTACACGCCCGTCAAAAGTTTGCCTACTAACACTATAATAGCTCTGACAAGGCTTGGGAGAATACAATGTAGTCAGATCCTCAACTCGACTCAACGTGTTTGGAGGCGGAGAAATGCTTACTATGACCCCAACATCATCCCTACTGTCAACATGGAGGTGAAACCATTTTTCTTTGGGGCTCTTTTTCTTCTAAAGGGCCCTCCTGAGATGACTAACTACAAGAAGCATCATACATTTGTGCTTGCCAACAAAGGATCAAGCACTGTACTTATTTTCAATTAAATACAAAGGTCCTCGTAGATTATAGTATTTGTTATTGTTGTTTTTTTTTAGTTTTTTTTTTTTTTTACATGTGGTCTCTCTTGATTACAGTAAACCAACCATAGACATTCCGGACCACATCTTTGTAAGGGGGGTAAACCTACAAAATCAGCAGGGGATGAAATACTTATTTCCCCGCCTTATACCTGGTCCACCTTTAGTAGTACACTGGCAATGTAATTGTGTGCAGATGTCCTACTTCGGTGGTGCTCACTGTACATGTGCCAATCAAACAAGTCAAAATGTTTTTCAGCAAACTCAAAGAGAGGAGGTTGTAAATCATCATGTGCCTTAATTATTGCATGCATTCCTGCGCTGAGCAGGAGCCTAATAAAAGGTTTTCCTCCCGGTTGCTGGTCCTCGCACGCAGACGAGTGGGTATAGGACAGATCTATGCATCACACATGTGGCATTGGAGTAGAACATTTGTGTTTTCTGAAGGAAGGAATATGACTGGTATTAAATTTCAGAAATGAACAGTTAGTCCACGCCTAATTTTGCATGAAATTCCCAAGAGCACCATGCTGAGATCAGTCTAACCAGCAAGTGGGGCCGAAAATGTCAATGAGTTTATTTCACACAATGTAAGTCATCCTTTTATGGGTTTTTCCACATTTTTAACAGGAAGTGTTTTCTGCTTGCTTTTGGCCCACCTTCCTTCTTACCTGTCAACTGGCCAAAGAAGCGTTTGCAGCGTATGCTGTCCCGAACCAGGAGGGTGTAGGCCACGCCCCCGACTTCTCCAACGTCAAATGCCATGTGGATGCTCTGAGAGCCAAGCCCCACCTCCAGGTAGCTGAGCTCTATGATTGGGTGGCAGTCACGCTTCTGGAGCCAATCAGAAAGCTGCTCTTTGCTGGGAGAGAATTCACACAACCCCAAAATGACTCAACTTTAAAAAATATATTAAATGAAATAAAGGACTGTAATTTCACTTAATACACATGTCATTTAAATCAGTGGTCCCCAACCACCGGTCCGAGGACCGGTACCGGTTCGTAACGCATTTTCTACCGGGCAGCAGAGAAACATTCAATAATTTATTTATTTATTTTTTCCTGTCTAGCTTCTCAGGCAAATCATATACCGCATTTTTCGGTGTATAAGTCGCGCCAGAGTATAAGTCGCACCTGCCAAAAAATGCATTATAAAGAAGGGAAAAAAACCTACCGTATTTTTCGGAGTATAAGTCGCACCTGCCGAAAATGCATAATAAAGAAGGGAAAAAACATATATAAGTCGCACTGCAGTATAAGTTGCGTTTTTTGGGGAAATTTATTTGATAAAACCCAACACCAAGAATAGACATCCATCCATCCATTTTCTACCGCTTATTCCCTTTTGGGGTCGCGGGGGGCGCTGGCGCCTATCTCAGCTACAATCGGGCGGAAGGCGGGGTACACCCTGGACAAGTCGCCACCTCATCGCAGGGCCAACACAGATAGACAGACAACATTCACACTCACATTCACACACTAGGGCCAATTTAGTGTTGCCAATCAACCTATCCCCAGGTGCATGTCTTTGGAAGTGGGAGGAAGCCGAATAGACATTTGAAAGGAAATTTAAAATAAATAAAGAATAGTGAACAACAGGCTGAATAAGTGTACGTTATATGACGCATAAATAACTAACTGAGAAGGTGCCTGGTATATTAACGTAACATATTATGGTAAGAGTCATTCAAATAACTATAACATATAGAACATGCTATACATTTACCAAACAATCTGTCACTCCTCATCGCTAAATCCCATGAAATCTTATACGTCTAGTCTTTTACGTGAATGAGCTAAATAATATTATTTGATATTTTACAGTAATGTGTTAATAATTTCACACATAAGTCGCTCCTGAGTATAAGTCGCACCCCCGGCCAAACTATGGAAAAAACTGTGACTTATAGTCCGAAAAATACGGTATATAAGTCGCATTTTTGGGGGAAATTTATTTGATAAAACCCAACACCAAGAATAGACATTTGAAAGGATATTTAAAATAAATAAAGAATAGTGAACAACAGACTGAATAAGTGTACGTTATATGACGCATAAATAACCAACTGAGAAGGTGCCTGGTATGTTAACGTAACATATTATGGTAAGAGTCATTCAAATAACTATAACATATAGAACATGCTATTCATTTACCAAACAATCTGTCACTTCTAAAAAAAAAACTGCGACTTATAGTCCGAAAAATACGGTACCAATAGAAATAGCGCTATCGATAATGTAATTTTCCTCTATTATCAACAATACAGTTGTTCAAATGCAACAACACATATATGTAATAAAAACCAGAGTTAAAAAAGTAATACCGAGAGATGGAGGGGAAGAGAGAGAAACAACCTCTATTAACCTTGTAGATTGTTATAGTAACAATAGGTTAAGCTTTGTCAGTGGACCATGTGGTACCCAGTTTCCCCTAGGGCAGGGGTCGGCAACCTTTACCACTCAAAGAGTCATTTTGACCACACCATTATACACCCCCGCTACCACATACCCCGCCCACCTCAACCGACGCACAGAGGGGTGGGGGTGGGGTGTATAATGTAGCTCGGAAGAGTTAGGGATGCATGGGATTATGGGTATTTGTTCCGTTTTTTTTTATGTTGTGTTACAGTGCGGATGTTCTCCCAAAATGTGTTTATCATTCTTGTTTGGTGTGGGTTCACAGTGTGGCGCATATTAGTAAGAGTGTTAAAATTGTTTATATCACAAACCTGTTGAACAAGTATGCCTTGGAGTCGCTTGAGCGTTGAGTCAGCAGCCGCACACTAGATGTGGCCGGCCGGCACTCAGATAGCATAGTATCAAAACGGACGCGACGACATGGTCGAGAGGACGTTTAAGGCATTGCCATCACGGCACGCCCTCAATATTGTTGTCTGGGTGAAAATTGGAAAATGTTATCCTGGGTAGATTTCTTGGAGAGGCACTGAAATCCGGAAAACCTCCCTGAAAAATGGGGGAGTTGGCAAGTATGCAGCTAAGCCACATCAGAGTGATCCAAGAGCATGCGGTTCCGGAGCCGCGGGTTGCCGATCCCTGCCCTAGGGCAAAAACGTTAATATATGTTTGATGAAACGTGATTATGTGCATGAGTGTACTTGTAAATGTACAGTATGTGTATATGTATGTTTGTACAGTGAATGTATATGTTCAGTATGTGTATATGTATGTTTGTACCGTGAATGTATATGTACAGTATGTGTATATGTATGTTTGTACAGTGAATGTATATGCAAAGTATATGTATGTTTGTACAGTGAATGTATATGTACAGTATGTGTATATGTATGTTTGTACAGTGAATGTATATGTACAGTATGTGTATATGTATGTTTGTACAGTGAATGTATATGTACAGTATGTGTATATGTATGTTTGTACAGTGAATGTATATGTACAGTATGTGTATATGTATGTTTGTACAGTGAATGTATATGTACAGTATGTGTATATGTATGTTTGTACGGTGAATGAATTCAACGATTTATAAACGACTGCATTTTCTCCGAATTAACTTTTGCCTTTCCCACTAGACACACCAATAAGCTTGTTTATAGATGCACAATACAGCTCCTCATAGGATATTGCCATTAGTTATAACTTTGTGACATGATAGGATGCACATTAAAGAACATATAAAATATAAATGTGACAGATTGTAGCCAAAGGCTGATTTCCATCTGCAGCTCCCAACAGGTTGATGGTATTTACTACCATCAACCTGCTGGAGATGTCATTGCAAAAGAACAAGCCCAGGGCTCCCACTAATTCAGCGTTATAGGGAGTTGTATTTTTAATGCACTTATTTTTGCTGTATTCATTTGGCACAAGTGGAAAGCCGGTGCCTGAAAATATTGCCTACATTCAACCGGTCCATGGTGCAAAAAAGGTTGGGGACCACTGATTTAAATGACGCAAAAAATGACAGCACCCTAGCTTTCTTACTACAACTTAATCTTCCTCTGACACTCACCTTGTCCCTAATGTCACCTCAAGAACATAGATACTCTTGTCGGACACCACTACCAGAGAAGAAAACTCCTCTGGCTCCCCACATCTCACAAGGGATGTCTGACGGCAAAACATAAAACAAATGAACATTCATCTTGTAAGAATGTCACTGCTAGCTGAACACAAAAGATGCTCACCTTTAGCAGGCAACTTAGCTCCTCCTCCTCTTCAAAGATTTCCACATCTAAGAAAAGCTTTAGCCTATGGTCGACTGCCTCAAACGCCTCAGTCAGCAGATCCAAGTCATCTGGGTGGGGAGATGTTCAAAGTAGAGGTTTGAATGCTGAGAAAACCCATCTCAAAAAGGTACAGGACATTTTAAGCACTGTCAGGAGAGTTGGCCAACAATGTTGTCGAAATGACGCTTTTAACAGCAGTAATTTGACATAGGAAAGCTTGTAGGATTTCACAAAATGACCAATTACGATTTTGCACCGTGGAGGTTCAAAGGAGAACCGACTGTATTTTGGAGAGTGAGTATATAGTAATGTGTGTTGATAATGACATTGAATGGAAATGTTAGTGTTTGTCATGTTTGCCATCCTCCATGGACCAGGAAGTACATTTAAAACTTCAAAAGCAAACCATCAACAAACACAAACACCAAAAAAATACAAATTCTACTTTACTTGAATCACATACTGGTTATATACGGACATTACATCTTTAGAAACTAGGGGTGTGGGAAAAAAAATCGAATCGAATACGAATTGCCATTCTCACGTTGTGCGATTCAGAATCGATTCTCTTTTTTTTTTTTAAATCTATTTTTTTTTTATCAATCCAACAAACCAATACACAGTAATACCATAACAATGCAATCCAATTCCAAAACCAAACATGCCCCAGCAACACTCAGAACTGCAATAAACAGAGCAATTGAGAGGCAACACAAACACGACACAGAACAAACCAAAAGTAGTGAAACAAAAATGATTATCAACAACAGTATCAATGTTAGTTATAATTTTAGCATAGCAGTGATTAAAAATTACTCATTGACATTATCATTAGACATTTATTAAAAAAAAAACAAAAAAACAATAGTGTCACAGTGGCTTACACTTGCATCGCATCTCATAAGCTTGACAAAACATTGTAACCAATGTTTTCACAAAGATAAAATAAGTCATATTTTTGGTTCGTTTAATAGTTAAAACAAATTTAAATTATTGCAATCAGTTGATAAAACATTGTCCTTTACAATAATAAAAGCTTTTTTTTAAATAAATCTCCTACTCTGCTAGCATGTTAGCAGACTGGGGTAGATCCTGCTGAAATCCTATGTATTGAAAGAATAGAGAATTGTTTTGAATCGGAAAAATATCGTATTTGAATCGAGAATCGCGTTGAATCTAAAAAAATTGATATATAATCGAATCGAGACCCTAAGAATCGATATTGAATCGAATCGTGGGACACCCAAAGATTCGTAGCCCTATTAGAAACACATATGTGGTAACGTGTTGGCCTGAGATTTTTTTCAATGTACAGTACACAAAACACACCAGTTGAGTTGGATCTTCCTGCAGGGTGGATGCCAGGCGGCGTGGAAGAGATGGCAGCATAGCAGTAGCTCCCAGCCAGATCCTCCTTGTTTTGACTGTCAGCATCGTAGGAGAAGCAGCAGGGGTCAGCGCCGACTTCTCCAGCGAAGAAAGAGCTCCCATGTGCGGTGAAAAAAGTGGGGTCCTCCGTGGTGGCAGCTTCTTCCAGAACAGGACTGTTGCTAATACTAGCATCTACCTGTCGGATGGAACACAATTCCAATCGAATACTTCAGAAAGTATATTTAACGGAAAAAAAAGTATTCCAGAAATGAACAAAACCTTATAGTCTTCTTCGCTTCCGGCCCTTGATTGATGTTGTATAGGTGTACTGCTGTAAGGAAAAGGCTGGCCCACCAGTTGGACTATGTGATCACTTCCGCATTCTGGACACCTTTCAGGGTTTCCTAAAAAATACAAACATTCAAAACCATTCACGTCTACCGTATTTTTCGGATTATAAATCGCAGTTTTTTTCAGGGGATGCGACATGTACTCTGGAGCGACTTATGTGTGAAATTATTAACACATTACCGTAAAGTATTAAATAATATTATTTATCTCATTCGCGGATGAGACGAAGGAAATGTCAGCAATCGTCACACACACGTCAACCAATAATAATTCGGCGGGGGATGGTCATGTCAGAAGTGCATTGTGGGTCATGGGATGCTAACTGCTATATGCTATATGCTACTGCCCTAGTTATTAAAATGGATAATTTCAACGTTGGCGGTAACTTATAAAAACTGAGAAGAGCTGAAGAAAGGAAATCATGTACTGCAGATTACAAGCCGGACGTAGTGAAATATGCAGCAGAAAACGACTAGAGGAAGCGGCGCATACCTTTGGAGTTGGCAGAGTTGTTTAGAAGCGACATCGCGGAAAAAGATTTCATCGGAATGATCAATTAGGAGTGACAGATTGTTTGGTAAAAGTATAGCATGTTCTATATGTTATAGTTATTTGAATGACTCTTACCATAATATGTTAGGTTAACATACCAGGCACCTTCTCAGTTGGTTATTTATGCCTCATATAATGTACACTTATTCAGCCTGTTGTTCACTATTCTTTATTTATTTTAAATTGACTTTCAAATGTCTATTCTTGGTGTTGGATTTTATCAAATAAATTTCCCCCAAAAAAGCGACTTATATACTGTATGTTTTTTTCCTTCTCTATTATGTATTTTCGGCCGGTGCGACGTATACTCTGAACCAATTTATAATCCCAAGATTACGGTACATGTAATTTAAAGATTTCAATGAACTGAACATTTTTTTAGGGAAAAACCATGAGTACCTGAAGAGAACACACCCGTGTTTGTTCAACAAACCTTAAAGCAATGCACTGCACTTTTAAGTGAAGTAATCACAGCTGGCACCACGCAATCTTAAAAACATCTGTACAACAAAAGTAAGGCTCTCTGTGTGCATGCCGGAGCACGTCCTTAAAGTCAGCTTTAGCCAGATCACTGAAAGGTGGCTCCTGACAGACTTGTTATCTGTCTGCTGTTGATTATGAGGATAAGAATTTATTGACAAAGAGAGCTAAAATGTGGGATGATTTCCTCACATCCTTCTAAAGGAAAGCCTTGATAAAAAACACATGATGGTGTTTTTGTTCACAAACAAGCCAAGTGATGAGTTTTTCATCTTCGGCTTTAACCAAACTGGAGACAGCATATATTAAAACAGCCATTTTGAAAGAAATGCAGGGTGTTTTCAATAATATGCTTTTTCATACCCAGACTTGCTCCTTGATCACACTCACCTTCGCCACCCACGTCACATTCCATCAACTCATTGACCTCCTGCACATCCACACCCTCTGGCAGCATCACGAGCTCTTTCCTCTTACTCGCTCTAGCTGCAGGCTCTGTGAACTCTGACCCACAACGAAGGCACTGCAGGAGAAGAGAGCTGGGGACGATCTCTGTGCCACGGCGGCAATTGGCTTCCACCACAAGTGACAGGACGTCGCTTAGATCCTGGTCGAGAAAGTTTTATGAAAGCACAAATTAAACAAGGTCCTGAAACAACAAAACAAACATATTGCATAGTGATGTAAGAGTGAGTGTTTTTTTCTCTTTTGTGCGTTGCAAAACAGTTGAAATGTTGCATGCTTGTGTTAACAACCTGAAGTGCCTGTTGTGGGTTGTCATCCAGAAGCACATAATGTCTTCGCCTCTTCTCCTTCTTGATGGAGTCGAACTGCACCTCCACTGCTGGAAACACAGCTTCCGTCTCCTGAGGCAAAGATGTATTTTCCAATGAATTTATGCATGTTTCTTCACAAAGCTGCTCTGCATTATGGCTGTACAGGCCACAAAAGCCCCCTCACCCCATGGGTCCAAGTTGCTGTTTTGGCTTCAACATGGGTCAGACAGTCCAGTTCCAACCGACATCTCTCCTGGCCGGACTGCACGTCCACTTCCAGCAAATGACCCTGTTTGACACGCAGAAAGACCTCCCTCTTCCTGTCCTCCTGGCTTTCATCTTCCTCTTCATTGGCAGATATGACACCCACAAGAAGTGGCAGACACTGGTCCACTGTGGAACAAAGACAGTGCTAAAACAAATTTCGTGGTTGCTATCATGAGGAATATATTTTTTATAATTACCTCCCAAATCTTCATCTTCTTCCTCCTTGGTATTCTTACTCTCATCTCCCGCTGTGTCCAAACTCGGTCTAGGTGAGCGGACTAAACCTGCCACCTGACTATCTATTTCTGCCTCTTCTAACGTGGACTCAGTGTGGCGAGCGTTCTCACTGGGCCACTGCAGCGTGGAGTCCGTCTCTTGTTCTGTGTCCATCTCAAGCGCTGGCAGACTTGGCTCTGATGAGAGAAGTGGCGGAGGAAGAACATCCAGGTTTGGGTACAGAGGCGTCACAAGGGTGTCAGTGACTGGGGTTTGTAGGCCATGCGCAGCGGTGGCATCGGGCGGTGCCGCGTCTAGGTGGTGCTGGTACTGGAGCCAGTCCTCTCCCAGCTGATCTCTGAAGCTGGACATGCGCTCGATCTCCTCCTGGTGCGGAAGGCCAATGGCTGGAGAAGAAAAATAAATGGGCACTCATTGAAGCGCAGACTTGCACCAAAGATTGAAAAAAAATAGAGTTCTGTAAACATTAGATTTTAGAGCCTTGAGTTTTTCCCGATAGGTAGAAAAGCGCTATGCAAGTATAACCCATTTACCATATTAATATATTTTAATATAAGAAAGTTTGATCACATTACGCCTGTACTGGCTCACCTGCACTGGCTTCCTGTGCACTTAAGATGTGACTTTAAGGTTTTACTACTTACGTATAAAATACTACACGGTCTAGCTCCATCCTATCTTGCCGATTGTATTGCACCATATGTCCCGGCAAGAAATCTGCGTTCAAAGGACTCCGGCTTGTTAGTGATTCCCAAAGCCCAAAAAAAGTCTGCGGGCTATAGAGCGTTTTCCGTTCGGGCTCCAGTACTCTGGAATGCCCTCCCGGTAACAGTTCGAGATGCCACCTCAGTAGAAGCATTTAAGTCTCACCTTAAAACTCATTTGTATACTCTAGCCTTTAAATAGACTCCCTTTTTAGACCAGTTGATCTGCCGTTTCTTTTCTTTTTCTTCTATGTCCCACTCTCCCTTGTGGAGGGGGTCCGGTCCGATCCGGTGGCCATGTACTGCTTGCCTGTGTACCGGCTGGGGACATCTCTGCGATGCTGATCCGCCTCCGCTTGGGATGGTTTCCTGCTGGCTCCGCTGTGAACGGGACTCTCGCTGCTGTGTTGGATCCGCTTTGGACTGGACTCTCGCGACTGTGTTGGATCCATTGTGGATTGAACTTTCACAGTATCATGTTAGACCCGCTCGACATCCATTGCTTTCCTCCTCTCTAAGGTTCTCATAGTCATCATTGTCACCGACGTCCCACTGGGTCATTATTGTCACCGATGTCCCACTGGGTGTGAGTTTTCCTTGCCCTTATGTGGGCCTACCGAGGATGTCGTGGTGGTTTGTGCAGCCCTTTGAGACACTAGTGATTTAGGGCTATATAAGTAAACATTGATTGATTGATTGATATTGAGAATGATATAATTGCAAATGATAGAGGGAAAAAAAGCACAGTTCCCCTTTAATTTATATATTATATTTTTGGGAGAGAGGGAAGTCTGGGCTTCCCTGCTTAGGCTGCTGCCCCCTCGACCAGACCTCGGTTAAGCGGAAGATGATGGATGGATGGATGGATGGATGGCATGTTATGAATCGTAAACCTCTTTGAACAGACACTTAACGACTTATACTTTCCAGCATAGGCATTTAAAAAAATTAACAGTTGTATTTTCAATAGAGGGGGATTGTGAGAGGTGTGTAGATGTTAGGGCTCACATGCGATGTGCTTTTTTAGTATATGTTGTCATTTTCTTTTTGAGTAAATGCAGTTTTATAAGTCATCCTTTTGTTGTTTTTGATGGTTGTGTCATTGGTTTTCTCCCATGTGTATTGTTTGTTAGATGGTGTTCAGTTAAGCACCACATATGGAAATGAGCTTTTAACTACATCTGGTGCACTCATTGATTCCTTTGAATAGTGTGTCATGCACACTGTCCATAAACAAAAAAAAACCCAAACACAATTATGAAATAAAAGACCAACATTGTGTGCTTATTGGAGGATATTTAGCGGTTAACTTGCTGTCAAGCTTTGTAAAAATAATCTAACTGCAGGACTTTTTGTATCAGAGCTACTGTCAGATATTTGAGGTGAAAGCCAATATATTCTGATACTTGTTTTTGCTAATATCGGGCCGATATCCGATCCGATGCATTACAAAAAAATGGATCTACACATATTTATCTGGATCTGCATCGAAATTGCATGTTGAGTTGAGTTTGAGTTTATTTGTAACATGCAAAGCATACAGCATGATACATCGCAATTTCCAGTTTCTCTTTTCAACATGTTCGAAAAGGAGTAGGAAGAAGCAGGGCTTATTTAATCCTACCCCTTTTCTTTTACATAACAGTTGCTAAAACTTTTGTTCACTTCCTGTTCTCAATTTATTTACAATATATTCCATAAGTAATCAGAATAAAAATAAATAATAATTGGTGAAGTAAGTTATAATTCATATGATAAGATATGTAAGATTATTTTGAGAATGAAAGAATGGATGGATGAAATACATTCAGAATGTTTATATCGTGACTGAAGCACCAACTCTTCACAAAGATTTGTGGGAATGGACAACCTTTTAACAAATGTTGATGTAAATATGACCTCTGATGGAGTTAATGAACAACACATTAGTGCTATTGCAAGATTTTAAAACACACAGGCACCAATAATCTACCTCAGTGGTTCTCAAATGGGGCTACGGGTACCCCTGGGGCTACTTGAAGGTATGCCAAGGGGTCTGTGAGATTTAAAAAAAAAAAAAATTCTAAAAATAGCAACAATTCAAAAATCCTTTATAAATATATTTATTGAATAATACTGAACAAAATATGAAAGTAAGTTCATAAACTGTGAATAAAAATATTCAGTGTTGACAACTAGATTTTTTTGTGGACATGTCCCATAAATATTGATGTTAAAGATGTATTTTTGTGTGAAGAAATGTTTACAATTAGGTTCATGAATCCAGATGGGTCTCTATTACAATCCCCAAAGAGGGCACTTTAAGTTGATGATTACTTCTATGTGTAGAAATCTTTATTTATAATTGAATCACCTGTTTATTTTTCAACAAGTCTTTAGTTATTTTTACATATTTTTTTCCAAATAGTTCAAGAAAGACCACTACAAATAAGCAACATTTTGCACTGATATACAATTTAATAAATCAGAAACTGATGACATAGTGCTGTATTTTACTTCTTTACCTCTTTTTTTTTCAAGCAAAAATGCTTTGCTCTGATTAGGAGGTACTTGAATTAGAAATATGTTCACAGGGGGTACATCACTGAAAAAAGGTTGAGAACTACTGATCTACCTTGTGAGGAAGACACTGTCCTGACTTGGTTGTCCGTGTCACTGGGCTCAGAAATACTCGCTCGCCGCACTCTCACCTTGGTCTGCACACAGAATGCTTTCAAGTAAATGTACAACACCAAAGAATCCGACTCCGCCATATCGGATCGACATTGTCCTTCATACCCTGGACTTCTTTTTGCGACTGCGAGACACTCCCGCCTCTCCGACGGATACACTGTCACTAAGCTCCCCAGCTCCACTTGAAACATCTGGGTAACTCCGTTCTGACTGCGACAACGTAAGTGGGGACGACCGCCCCTGGACAACAGGTCCCGCTTTCGGCAGAACCTGAGGAAATAAAGTGGTTTTGTCTCAGCCTTTGCTTCTGTGGATCCTGGTAAACATTTTCTCCAAAGAAAACTTACGGCTAACTCTGAGGAGGAAAGCGGGATGCCATCAAGTTTAAGCTGTTAGAAGCCAAAAAGTATATTTTTCACCAGTTCCTCTCAGTAACAACATAATCATCATTTTTTTGTACCCACTCTGAGACTGACAGCTTTTGGGGAAAGGTGGCGGACAGTACTTTTGCGGTGGGTCTTCTGGAAGTACAGCGGGTTGCCCACCAAGTTCAGCTTTATGAGAGGACATTGGAGAGGTTAAATACTAATCTTAATCTCTTAACAGCATGACTGGTGTGGGTGGATGCATGTGTGTATCCTTACTGTTTTAAGACAGTGAAGCAAGGAGAGCGGAGCCAGCTGTGAATGCTCCAGCAGAAGATTGTAGGCAAGGTCTAAGTGCTGGAGTGATGCCAACTGTTCCACACCTATTGATGGGAGATATCTACAGTTATAGGGCACACACGATCATGTGCCTGAGTAAAATTGTGTCCACTCTATACCATTAATAGTTTCGAGTTCATTGTTCCTGAGGATGAGCGTAATCAGTTTGACTCTGGCACTTAGGCTTAGTGTTGGCGCCCTCTGCAGGCAGTTGTAGCCCAGATTCAAGTGCTCCAGTTCACTTAAGGGCTAAAGTACAGACAGAAAGAGAAGTAAAAAAAGAGGAACAAACAATGCTGTTTGAAAGCAGAAGAAGAAAAGATGCATAACCTTTAGAAATTCAGCGCACTCCTGAATCTTGTTGTGGCTTAAATCCAAACTCTTGAGGACATTTAAGAGACTCTAAGACAAAAAAGTAGCGTGAGCTGTCATGTATCAGTAAAAAAACTAAATAGAATTCGTGTTTTTGTATCTCACTAAAGACTGGTCAAGGCAAATGAGGAAATTGTAGCTGAAGTTTAGGGTGTGCAGTTCCAGCCATGGGAGCGCAGAGCTGAGGTCACCTCCGCACAGGGAAAGCAGCTCCTGCAGGGATAGGACCTGTCATTGTCACTGGGTCTCTTACGGTCCGACACAGTAGCAAACACACTGGTTGTACCTCTAGGGAGCTCAGGCTCTTTGAGCAGATGAAGACCTCCAATTGGGAGTAAACTCCTCTAAGCCCCTCAACACAGTGCGGGGGAATGTGCTTCAGCTGCAGAGAAACAGGAAACAAGGGCAGACTTCTTGTACTGAATTGTTTTTTTAAAAAGACGTCAAAAGGAATTAAAAAGGCACAAAGTGCAGCTATACAGAGTAACACACAAAAACAGCAAGAGTGGTAAATGAAGAATTAAAATAAAAATAAGAGTACAACCGTTCTTATTACTGATACTTGTCGAACGTTCAAATTGGCTTGAGGCACATGTGCACAGGATGTAAAATACATGCAATCCACTTGTCTCTCAGGGAAGAAAATGAATAGCAAATGAAAGAAAATACCATCAAAGATATAAAAAGGTTATTAAATAGTAAATATTACCTCCAAACACTTTAAAGACTTGAAAGGGGAAAGTTTCACCGAAGACTCTAGTCTCGTGCTGGGTGAGTTGACAAGCTGCAAAAAAATTACAAATTTTAACAAATAAATATGAAAAAAAAAAACATTGATCAGTGTTCTACCACAGGACTGCGATCTATTATGGTGGTAGGTAGCGAGAGCAAGGGGCGGGATTTGTGTGCTATCATCTAACTAAGTATGTGCAAGCAATTTAGTGAGCAGAAACTTTTTTTGTCGCTACTTTTGTTTTTTTGTTTTTTTTAAAGTCGCTCTCAATAAGGAGCCTTTTAGATGGCACGATCCACAGAAGCTCTGGCTGCTCTTTAAAAAAGCGCGATACATGCCTTCACAAATGAGGGCCCAGGTGTGTATGAGGTGTGTTAGGAAGCAGCGTTACAATGCCATACATTTTACAGAGTTGGAAGGAGAACCTACATTCCAAGACATCCATCCATCCATCCATTCTCTACCGCTTATTCCCTTTCGGGGTGGCGGGGGGCGGTGGCGCCTATCTCAGCTACAATTGGGCGGAAGGCAGTGTACACCCTGGACAAGTCGCCACCTCATCGCAGGGCCAACACAGATAGACAGACAACATTCCCACTCACATTCACACACTAGGGCCAATTTAGTGTTGCCAATCAACCTATCCCCAGGTGCATGTCTTTGGAAGTGGGAAGAAGCCGGAGTACCCGGAGGGAACCCACGCATTCACTGGGAGAACATGCAAACTCCACACAGAAAGCTCCCGAGCCTGGGATTGAACCCGAGACTGCAGGACCTTCGTATTGTGAGGCAGACGCACTAACGCCTCTTCCACTGTGAAGCCCCATTCCAAGACAGTCCTATTATACAAAAACACATTATAATGGGGCATTCCAAGACATCCATCCATCCATTTTCTACCGCTTATTCCCTTTCGGGGTCGCGGGGGGCGCTGGCGCCTATCTCAGCTACAATCGGGTGGAAGGCAGGGTACATCCTGGACAAGTCGCCACCTCATCGCAGGGCCAACACAGATAGACAGACAACATTCCCACTCACATTCACACACTAGGGCCAATTTAGTGTTGCCAATCAACCTATCCCCAGGTGCATGTCTTTGGAAGTGGGAGGGGCCTATCCCCAGGTGCATGTCTTTGGAAGTGGGAGGAAGGCGGAGTACCCGGAGGGAACCCACGCATTCACGGGGAGAACATGCAAACTCCACAGAGAAAGATCCCGAGCCTGGGATTGAACCCAAGACTGCAGGACCTTCGTGTTGTGAGGCAGACGCACTAACCCAGGGGTCGGGAACCTTTTTGGCTGAGAGAGCCAAAAAGCCAAATATTTTAAAATATATTTCCGTAAGAGCCATATAATATTTTTTTTAACACTGAACACAACTAAACACGTGCATTTTTAAGTAAGACCAACATTTCTAGAGTATAATAGGTCTCTTATTCTTTGTAATAACATTGTTATTCTCAAGCTAACTGTTATTTGTTATTTAATCACTTGTCGCTCTGTTATAAGCAGCAGCCAGGAGGAGAGACTGGGTTGGGGCTGGAAATACTATTTCTGGAAACGTATTGAAAAATAAAACAATTTTGTAACCCTGAAACAGGCTCTCATGTCGGTGCTTGGGGGTCTGAAGAACACCCAGGAGGGCAAGCCCCACACTAACCAATAATAAATAAATAACTTCTTACCATTAACGCAACTTCTTGAACAGGTGCGGTAGAAAACGGATGGATGGATTAAAAATGCATGAGAACGTTTTATATTTTGAACATTATTTTTAACACTGTGATTACAAGTGGAATTATTCATTACTTATCGTGTTAAGCAACGTCAGCTCAGATTTATCAGAGAACCAGATGCAGTCATCAAAAGAGCCACATCTGTCTCTAGAGCCATAGGTTCCCTACCCCTGCACTAACCCCTCTTCCACTGTGAAGCCCCATTCCAAGACAGTCCCATTATAATGTGTTTATGAGCGATGGCCGACAGAGCTATTTGAGAGTCGTTGACCGCCCAGATTTCTTCGTGGCAGGCCGGCACAAGTAAATGTATGCATGGGAAACACTGACTATGTTTACTTTGCAGTTTGAAATCACCTTAAATGAGACTGTCTTCTGCAGGATGTCAAAGAGGAACTGTAGCTGCAGCAGCGATGCAGTGTCCGCTGGGTGGGATGGCAGCGCCATGAAGCTATGCTGCTGATTCCTGGACAGCAAATGTTGCTCAAACAGCTGGTTCAGCTGCTGCAAGCATGTCACCGGTAGAGTCAGTGTGCTGCTGCCATCAAGCACTAAGTCACCTAGGGATGGATAACAGTACTAATCTCAGCGTTGATGATGTAAACAAAGTGAGTAAAATACATTACACATGGAGAAGATAGAATGGTGTAGAATTAAACACGTCACTGGCTGCCAAAGACATGCCAGTCTCCACTTTAGTGCATTTGAGCAAGACACATAAACTCAAAACTGCTGGCCGGGCGCAGTCTGTACAAGAACTATAGACACCTTGTAATAAATTCCAACAGTATTGGAATTTCCCCTCGGGGATAAATCAGGAACACCCTACAATTATTTTAATACAACACATTAGGCAATAAAACGATATCAATATTGATCGCGGTAGACAAGTTATCCATATCAATAAAGAATGTGTTCGATAAAACGTTTGATCTTTTTTTTTCTATGTAGGAAGAAAGCAAAAGTTGCGAAACGAGATTGATTGCATGAACAAAGGCCCTCACTACTTGGTCACCGAGCAACACAAGAAGTGATCACTGATCAGTGGGGGGGAAACTTTAACAATCAATTAGGTAACAGTATCAACATTTAAGTTTAGTTGCGCCATCTTGTTGCCTCACGATTGATTTTTTGCAAGGAGTGAGAAGAGAAACTAAAAACGAGTGCATAGAAATTGTGGATAAAACAGGAAAAGTCACCTTTTTTTTTTTTTTTGCCGCAGTCAGACAACTGTAACTGACGCAAGGCACTCGTCTCCACCAATACGAACAATACCAATCTCAGCCGTGCTCAACCTTTAGAGCACAGCTGTAACTTCCTGGCACTAAACCTGAAGGTGTCAAGCGAACAGGTTTTATCCGGTGCGCGGGATGAGTTTGCTAAGTATAAAAATGTACTTGACATTTTTTAATGAAAGAAACAGCTGTTCTAAATGTGTCCACTGGATGTTGCAGTAGCAATTCTTTGTATTCTTGTAGATGATGCTACATATGTACAAAAGAAACCACATGTAAGTACATCATTTGAGGAAAATTATCAAACTACATAAATAACATCCTGTAATTTGATTTTGATATATATTTTTTTTCTTGATAGATTGAAAATTAACACCAATGAGTTGACTGATGAACATTACCACGATTTATTCAGATAATATAAATAAGTGAAGTGAAGTGAATTATATTTATATAGCACTTTTCTCTAGTGACTCAAAGCGCTTTACATAGTGAAACCCAATATCTAAGTTACATTTAAACCAGTGTGAGTGGCACTGGGAGCAGGTGGGTAAAGTGTCTTGCCCAAGGACACAACGGCAGTGACTAGGATGGCGGAAGTGGGAATCGAACCTGCAACCCTCAAGTTGCTGGCACGGCTACTCTACCAACCGAGCTATACCGCCCCAAATAACGACAAATAAAGTATAAATATTATTAACCACAACAAGTAATTGTAAAAAAAACAACAACACTATGATTTGTACAATTTCAGATTGTGCTAGTTTTATTTTTAAACAAAGAAAAAAATCTGAAGTTGTATTTTTTTTAAGTTATCGTGCCAGGATTTTAGCTGTCCGGCCTACTTGGGAATAGATTTTTCTCCATGTGACCCCCGATCTAAAATTAGTTTGACACCCCTGCTGTAGATGTTAATTCTTCACTGATAGTTCTCTATGTTTACATTTTGTACACTTTGCATTACTTTGTTCCACTTTATTAATTACATATTCCTTCTGCGACTTGTCCAGGGTTTATCCCGCCTTCCGCCAGATAATAGCTGAGATAGGCACCAGCGCCCCCCACAACCACAAAAGGGAATAAGCGGTAGAAAAATGGATGGATGGATGGATATTCCTTATGCTTGCACCTTCATTTGTAGTTCTATGTACTTTTAGAATTGTTTTTACATTGATTGTTTGAGTGTTTTTCATGGTTGTGGTGACATTTCCTTTCCTTTCTGCCCTAAAAGCTGAGGGGATTACAATCACAGGAAGGCTACATTTTAAATACAAATGTCCATCCATCCATTTTCTTCCGCATTGCCCTTTTGGGGTAGCTGGATCCTATCTCTGCTGCATTCGGGCGGTAGGCGGGGTACACCCTGGACAAGTCGCCACCTTATCGCAGATTTGAAATCCAAATATTTACATTTAATATACAGTCGGGATCAAAAGTTTACATACACTTGTAAAGAACATAATGTCATGGCTGTCTTGAGTTTCCAATAATTTATATAACTCTTATTTTTGTGTGATAGAGTGATTGGAGCACAAACTTGTTTGTCACAAAAAACATTCATGAAGTTTGGTTCTTTTATGGATTTATCATGGGTCTACTGGAAATGTGACCAAATCTGCTGGGTCAAAAGTATACATACAGCAATGTTAATATTTGGTTACATGTCCCTTGGCAAGTTTCACTGCAATAAGGCGCTTTTGGTAGCCATCCACAAGCTTCTGGCAAGCTTCTGGTTGAGTTTTTGACCACTCCTCCTGACAAAATTGGTGCAGTTCAGCTAAATGTGTTGGTTTTCTGACATGAACGTGTTTCTTCGAATGGACAATAATATGGAAATATCAATGGACTTGTACCAGCTCACCCAAGTGGAGGGAGTTTGGCTGGAAAAGTTTGATCAGATTTTTCATTACACCTTCTCAGAAGTCTCACTATGATAACTCCCCTGCCTGCTGGAGAAATTGTGGGAATTCAAACGCAAACCACTACCATGTTTTCTGGGACTGCTCCACCATAAAGGACTATTGGAAAGAGATACACCAAGCTTTACAGGATATTTTTAAACGAGAAATACCCCTTGAAAGTAAAACTTAGTTTTTTGGACTTGCACCTCAAGATTGGCTGAAGAAAGATGAATACTTAATGAATATCCTACTGGTGGCTTGTAAATAGACCATCACTAGGAAATGGAAATCCCAGGAGCGCCCAACTTTGAAGCAATGGATGGAAACCACAATGGACATATATAAAATGGAGTAGATAACTGCCTTTATTAATTATAAATTGGAGAAATTTACTTCATACTGGGAAAACTGGGTCAATTATGACACGCCCCATAAGCCTGACTTAAATCTCTGGAATTAGTGTACTGTTTAAAAAAAAATAAATAAATAAATAAAAAGATTCCTCCCTATATGTGTATATATACAAATAAGTATTTGTATGTATATATTTATTTTCTTTTATTTCTGTTTATTATTATTATCAATATATTACCAATTTTTTGCTTATTTAATTGATGTATGTGTAGATACTACCTTGTTTTTGTTATCTCTGTTTCTTTTTCTTTTTTGGGGGGTGGGTGGTATTATGGGTATATAAACAAAAATACTTTTGACATTTAAGGCAGACAACGGCTATGTGATGTATGTGAATATGATTCAGTGGATGGAAATGTCTGATGCTGGATGTTAATAAAAATAAAATGAAAAAAAAGAACTTGCTTCTTTAGCATTGTCCACACGTTTAAATCAGGACTTTGGGAAGGCCATTCTAAAACCTTAATTCTAGCCTGATTTAGCCATTCCTTTACCACTTTTGATGTGTGTTTGGGGTCATTGCCCTACTGGAACACCGAACTGCGCCCAAGACCCAACCTATAATTAAATTGACTAAATCATGAGTGTCAATTAACTCTCCTAAAATAACAGAAACCACATCAAGTTTCATAAACAAACCAATCATTAAACACATACATACATACTGGTTACCTTCTGCTAGGGCTGGGCGATAAATCGATATATATTATATATCGCGGGTTTGTCTCTGTGCGATATAGAAAATGACTATATTGTAATATTCGAGTATACGTTCTCACGCAGTTGCTTTTAGCTGCGGGCATTACACTTCAGGCTCTTCCCTTTCTTGTCTCTCCTTCTCACAGACAAACAGGCGCACACACTTACACACGTCACATACTGTCACTTCATACGTCACATACGTATACGCCCTCGCCCAGCAGAGAGGTAGCAGACTGGGCTACGTTAGCTACTAATGTAGCCGTAGGAGTGGTAATAGAAGAGAAAGAAGGTGCGGATCTGGTAACAAATGAAGGAAGACTTAATTCCCAATAAAAACAGCAGGGGGTCCATCGTCTGGCGATGGTTCGGCTTCAAGTGGGAATATGTCGAACAGACAACCGTAATTTGTCAAGTGTGGGGCAAAAGCGTTGCTATGAAAAGTAACATTACTGCTAATATGTCGCATCATTTGAAAAGTCACTCGTAGTAACCTATCACATAGTGAAAGACGAAAACTATTTAATTTCCTATTATGTAGCTCTTTTTTTTTTTTTTGACACTTAAAATGTCTTTGACAATCTTGCCCTTTATGTTTTGGAAATGACATGAATGCTTGTGCCATTTCTGAATAACTTTAATAAATATACTTATGGTCAATTGACTTAGTTGTGATTTCCCTCTCTGCATGAAAGTTTAAAAGTAGCATATATTAATGCAGTATGAAGAAGAATGTTTTAATGTAGACACACATAATCATCATACTGCTGTGATTATATGCATCAAGTGTTCACTCAACGCTAAGGCAAAATATCGTCATATACTGTATATTGTATATCGCGATATGGCCTAAAAATACTATCCATCCATCCATCCATTTCCTACCGGTGCTGGAGCCTATCTCAGCTGCATTCGGGCGGAAGGCGCGGTACACCCTGGACAAGTCGCTACTTCATCGCAGGGCCAACACAGAGACAGACAACATTCACACACTAGGGTCATCCATCCATCCTTTTTTTACCGCTTTTTGGGGTTGCGGGGGCTGCTGGAGCCTATCTCAACTGCCTTCGGGCGGAAGGCGCGGTACACCCTGGACAAGTCGCCACCTCATGGCAGGGCCAACACAGATAGAAGGACAACATTCACTCACATTCACACACTAGAGCAGGGGTCACCACCTTTTTGAAACCAAGAGATTCTTCTTGGGTACTGATTAATGCGAAGGGGTACCAGTTTGATACACACTTAAAAAA
Source organism: Nerophis ophidion (assembly GCF_033978795.1). Lineage (NCBI taxonomy): Eukaryota > Metazoa > Chordata > Actinopteri > Syngnathiformes > Syngnathidae > Nerophis > Nerophis ophidion. The sequence goes on from NC_084637.1 coordinate 9,008,967, forward strand.
ATTGCCAGAAATAGCCAATTTGCTCAACTTACCTTTAATAAATAAATCTATATAAATCTATAAATATATATATATATATGTATATATATATATATATATATATAAATGGGTATTTCTGTCTGTCATTGTGTTGTACATTTTTTTTCGTTTTACGGAAGATTTTTTTGTAGAGAATAAATGATGAAAAAAACACTTAATTGAATGGTTTAAGAGAGGAGAAAACAGGAAAAAAATGAAAATAAAATTTTGAAACATAGTTTATCTTCACTTTCGACTCTTTAAAATTCGAAATCCAACCGAAAAAAAATAGAGAAAAACTAGCTATTTTTTGAAAAAATTCAAAAAATCATTTATGGAACATCATTAGTAATTTTTCCTGATTAAGATTAATTTTTAAATTCTGATGACATGTTTTAAATAGGTTAAAATCAAATCTGCATTTTGTTAGAATATATAACAAATTGGACCAAGCTATATTTCTAACAAAGACAAATAATTTTTTCTTCTAGATTTTCCAGAACAAAAATTTCAAAGAAATGGAAAATACTTTGAAATAAGATTTAAATTTGATTTTAACGATTTTCTAGATTTTCCAGAATAACTTTATAGAAATTTAATCATAATAACTTTGAAGAAATATTTCACAAATATTCTTCGTTGAAAAATCAGAAGCTAAAATGAAGAATAAATTAAAATGTATTTATTATTCTTTACAATAAAAAAAAAAAAAAATGTACTTGAATATGGATTTAAATTGTCAGGAAAGAAGAGGAAGGAATTTAAAAGGTAAAAAGGTATATCCACCCATCCATCTTCTCCCGCTTATCCGAGGTCGGGTCGCGGGGGCAGCAGCCTAAGCAGGAAAACCCGGACTTCCCTCTCCCCAGCCACTTCGTCTAGCTCTTTCCGGGGGATCCCGAGGCGTTCCCAGGCCAGCCGGGAGACATAGTCTTCCCAACGTGTCCTGGGTCTTCCCCGTGGCCTCCTACCGGTTGGACGTGCCCTAAACACCTCCCTAGGGAGGCGTTCGGGTGGCATCCTGACCAGATGCCCGAACCACCTCATCTGGCTCCTCTCGATGTGGAGGAGCAGCGGCTTTACTTTGAGTTCCTCCCGGATGGCAGAGCTTCTCACCCTATCTCTAAGGGAGAGCCCCGACACACGGCGGAGGAAACTCATTTCGGCCGCTTGTACCCGTGATCTTATCCTTTCGGTCATGACCCAAAGCTCATGACCATAGGTGAGGATGGGAACGTAGATCGACCGGTAAATTGAGAGCTTTGCCTTCCGGCTCAGCTCCTTCTTCACCACAACAGATCGGTACAACGTCCGCATTACTGAAGACGCCGCACCGATCCGCCTGTCGATTTCACGATCCACTCTTCCCCCACTCGTGAACAAGACTCCTAGGTACTTGAACTCCTCCACTTGGGGCAGGGTCTCTTCCCCAACCCGGAGATGGCACTCCACCCTTTTCCGGGCGAGAACCATGGACTCGGATTTGGAGGTGCTGATTCTCATTCCGGCCGCTTCACACTCGGCTGCGAACCGATCCAGTGAGAGCTGAAGATCCCGGTCAGATGAAGCCAACAGGACCACATCGTCTGCAAAAAGCAGAGACCTAATCCCGCGGCCACCAAACCGGAACCCCTCAATGCCTTGACTGCGCCTAGAAATTCTGTACATAAAAGTTATGAACAGAATCGGTGACAAAGGGCAACCTTGGCGGAGTCCAACCCTCACTGGAAACGTGTCCGTCTTACGGCCAGCAATGCGGACCAAGCTCTGACACTGATCGTACAGCGAGCGGACAGCCATAATAAGACAGTCCGATACCTCATACTCTCTGAGCACTCCCCACAGGACTTCCCGAGGGACACGGTCGAATGCCTTCTCCAAGTCCACAAAGCACACGTAGACTGGTTGGGCAAACTCCCATGCACCCTCAAGAACCCTGCCGAGAGTATAGAGCTGGTCCACAGTTCCACGACCAGGACGAAAACCACCAAAAGGTATATGTGTCTAAAAATCCTAAAATAATTTTTAAGGTTGTATTTTTTCTCTAAAATTGTCTTTCTGAAAGTTATAAATAGCAAAGTAAAAAAAACAATTGAATTTACTTAAACAAGGGAAGACCATCCATTTTCTACCGCTTATTCCCTTTTGGGGTCGCGGGGGGCGCTGGCGCCTATCTCAGCTACAATCGGGCGGAAGGCGGGGTACACCCTGGACAAGTCGCCACCTCATCGCAGGGCCAACACAGATAGACAGACAACATTCACACTCACTTTCACACACTAGGGCCAATTTAGTGTTGCCAATCAACTTTTGGGGGATTTTCAAATTCTATTTGAGTTTTGTCTCTCTTAGAATTAAAAATGTCGAACAAAGCAAGACCAGATTGCTAGTTAATAATTAAAATGTAAAAAATAGAGGCAGCTCACTGGTAAGTGCTGCTATTTGAGCTATTTTTAGAACAGGCAACAGGCATCTGGTCCTTACGGGCTACCTGGTGCCCGCGGGCACCGCGTTGGTGACCCCTGCTCTAGAGCCATATTAAGATTTATTTAATTTGGAAGAAGAAAACAACAACTCACCATCATTTCGTAGAAGTGTTGCCAGGCTGTTGACAAGCGATGACAGACCACTGCAAACATGAGCCATTCTTGGCAAGAATTAGCAACGAGCAGCAGAGAATCCTCCTGTGGGACAATATATTGATTTTAAATATCACGGGCCGGACATTTTTAACAACATTTTTACAGAACTAAACAATATACGCAACTTAGCTTCAGCTCGTTAGCTTGCTGTAAAGTTAGCTATAACAATTCCCGCCGCCGGTCATAAGGCAAAACGAGACTTTACATACCCGGGCTACGACATTCAGACCAGACGACTGCCATGTGGTCTAAAACGTCATTTTATAGCTACCTTCTCATTAAAAAAAACAGAATAATATGCTATGTTGATGATGTAAAGTGGGTGTATCAATATTTGTGTCAACATTCGTGTCACGTGACAAGGAAGCGTCTACGGTGGCCGTGACGTATCATGGATAGTGAAATATAAGGCACAATTTCAAAAGTGTACTAAATATAAGTCTACAGTTACCGTTCCACACGATAACGTTTTTGTTTTACAAGATGTACACCATTTTTTAAAAAAGGTACATGTTTACTTCAAACCGAAACATTTCTGTTAATCTGTAATACAGTCTTCGACCGCTGAGTGGCGCACTTGAACAGGTAAAAAAAAAAATGTGATTCCACTTGAAGTCGATACATTTTACTCGATTTCCTTCACGATCAATGCATTACTTACTAGTTTGACTAACATTTGTGATAATTACAACCAGAATACAACACAGGAGAAACAAACAAAAAAAGATTAACAAACTTTCTCGTGAATAATTTAATACATCAATCCATTTATTTCATACCGCTTTCCCTTTAGGGGTCACAGCATTTGGGCGGAAGGCAACGTACACCCTGGACAAGCCTCCCTCTCATTGCAGGGCAGATAATTTATCAACATCAACAAATTCATAAAAACATTGTTTTGATTGATTGATTGATTGATTGATTGAAACTTGTATTAGTAGATTGCACAGTACAGTACATATTCCATACAATTGACCACTAAATGGTAACACCAGAATGAGTTTTTTAACTTGTTTGAGTCAGGGTCCACGTAAATCAATTCATGGTAAATTTATTGTCTCATTTCCTATTATTACAAACATCTGTTCATGCAAAATAACAAAAACAAAAGCAAAAACCGCGATTGGCTCCTGCACCCAAAATCTTCCTGTGTGCAAGTACATATTCCCCGATTTCGGAAACAATATATGAATTCAACAATGTACAAAACCCCAAACCAGTGAAGTTGGCACGCTGTGTAAATCGTAAATAAAAACAGAATATATATATATATATATATATATATATATATATATATATATATATATATATATATATATATATATATATATATATATATATATCCTTTTCAACTTATATTCAATTGAATAGACTACAAAGACAAGATATTCAATGTTGGAACTAAGAAACTTCATCTATTTCTGCAAATATTAGCGCATTTGGAATTTGCTGCCTGCAACATGTTTAAAAAAAAGCTGGCACAAGTGGCAAAAAAGACTGAGACAATTGAGTAATGCTCATCAAACGCTTATTTGGAACATCTCACAGGTGGGCAGGCTAATTGGGAACAGGTGGGTGCCATGATTGGGTATAACAGCAGCTTCCATTAAATGCTTTGTCATTCACAAACAAGGATGTGGTCAAAGTCAGCACTTTGTGAAAAAATGCGTGAGCCAATTGTTTAAAAAAAACATTTCTCAATGAGCTATTGCAAGGACTTAAGGGCTATCACCATCTACCGTCCGTAATATCATCGAAAAGGTTCAGGGAATTTGGCAAAATTACTTTAAGTAAGCGATGATATTACCTACCTTCGATCCCTCAGGCGGTAGTGCATCAAAACCCGACACCAGTGTGTAAAGGATATCACCACATGGGCTCAGGAACACCCAGGAAACCACCATCAGTAACTACAGTCGGCCGCTACATCTGAAAATGCAAGTTAAAACTCTACTCGAAAGCGAAAGCCATTCATCAACAACACCCAGATACGCTGCCAGCTTCACTGGACCAAAATAATATAAATATATTTCTGTATTTAAAACAAATGTAAAAAAAAAATAATAATGATGATGAAGATTAAAATATATGACTTTGAGTAAGTTGACTTTTTTATTATTATTTGTCTTGTTTTTGTTGTTGTTTTTTTGGTCTAATGTTGTATTCATGTGAATGGGGCAGATACTATTTATTTATGGTTTATTTTAATGTTTTGTCAGTTATTTAAATTTACTATTGAGTAATTTAACTGAAAATCACAATTTAATTGGAAATCTTTAGATACACCATTGGTATCAATACTGTCGATACTTGGATGCCCACCCCTACCATGAATCAAACGTCTACCCTTATTTTCCAAACCTAACAACATTCTGGAAATTGAATCAATGAGGTCATCTTGTGCTCGGGTGTCCAAGGTTTGATTTGTAATGGCAATATTGGGCCTGCAGCTATTTTATTTATTTTTAAATCATACAGCGACAAGTAAATGCATGCAATTTTATTTCCAACACTCAAACTCATGGCC
>NC_084637.1:9019153-9041653 GCF_033978795.1 Nerophis ophidion
ACCCATTCACACACACATTCACACACTGATGGAGGGAGCTGCCATGCAAGGCGCCAACCAGCACCCATCAGGAGCAAGGGTGAAGTGTCTTGCTCAGGACACAACGGACGTGACGAGGTTGGTTCTAGGTGGGATTTGAACCAGTGACCCTCGGGTTGCGCACGGCCACTCTTCCCACTGCGCCACGCCGTCCCTTAGATAGATTAGATTAGATAGTACTTTATTTATTCCGTCAGGAGAGTTCCTTCGGGAAAATTACAATTTTCAGCACAATCCCATTCAAGATCAGACAAACATTACAGGGAGACAGAACAGGATCGCTGACGGGGCTGCCGGCTTCCAGCGCCCCTTACACAAAATATGACATACAGGTAAACATGGGGTGGGGGGTGGGCGGGGGGGGGGGGGGGAGAGAAAAGAATAGAAGATTAAAATAAAATAAAAAAATAAAAATAAAAAATCGGTCTTAGCCTGGGCCCTGGAGTGGGGGTGCAGACTGAGGCCAAGGGAAAAAAACCAAAAAAAAAACCCAACAACAACTCACAGCCATAGTACACATCAACCATCAGTTACGTATGCTGTATGCACTTTTTAAAATGTTCCTACACATTTTCATACATATTTGAATATTTCATATATTACAATGTCAACTTTCATGCAATGATCTACAACAGTGGTTCTCAAATGGGGGTACGCGTACCCCTGGGGGTAGTTGAAGGTATGCCAAGGGGTACGTAAGATTTTTTTTTTACAAGTATTCTAAAAATAGCAACAATTCAAAAGTCCTTTCGTAAATATATTTATTGAATAATACTTCGACAAAATATGAATACGTTCATAAACTGTGAAGAAAAAATACAACAATGCAATATTCAGTGTTGAGAGCTAGATTTTTTTGTGGACATGTCCCATAAATATTGATGTTAAAGATTTCTTTTTTGAACTGAATTATATTTTATGTAGCGCTTTTCTCTAGTGACTCAAAGCGCTTTACATAGTGACACCCAATATCTAAGTTACATTTAAACCAGTGTGGGTGGCACTGGGAGCAGGTGGGTAAAGTGTCTTGCCCAAGGACACAACGGCATTGACTAGGATGGCGGAAGCGGGAATCGAACCTGCAACACTCAAGTTGCGTGCATGGCCACTCTACCAACTGAGCTATACCGAGAAATGTTTAGAATTAAGTTCATGAATCTAGATCAGGGGTCGGGAACCTTTTTGGCTAAGAGAGCCATACAAGCCAAATATTTTTTAAAGTATTTCCGTCAGAGCCATATAGTTTTTTTTGTTTTTTTTTAACACTGAATACATCTAAATGTGTGCATTTTTAAGTAAGACCAACATTTTTAGAGGATAATAAGTCTCTTATTCTTTTTAATAACATTGTTATTCTGAAGCTAGACAACCATAAATAAAATACTTCTTACCATAAATGCGACTTCTTGAACAAGTGGGGTTGAAAACGGATGGTTGGATTAAATCAGCGTTTCTCAAAGTGTGGGGCAGGCCCCACCTGTGGGGAATAGAGACATGACAGGTGGGGCGCGAGGAACGGGAGGGAATTTCACTTTAAAAAATTGTTTTATTAATATATAACATATATTGGGACGGCGTGGCGCAGTGGGGAGAGTGGCCGTGCGCAACCCGAGCGTCCCTGGTTCAATTCCCACCTAGTACCAACCTCGTCACGTCCGTTGTGTCCTGAGCCAGACACTTCACCCTTGCTCCTGATGGGTGCTGGTTGGCGCCTTGCATGGCAGCTCCCTCCATCAGTGTGTGAATGTGTGTGTGAATGGGTAAATGTGGAAGTAGTGTCAAAGCGCTTTGAGTACCTTGAAGGTAGAAAAGCGCTATACAAGTACAACCCATTTATCATTTATTTATTTATATTCTTGCGGCGGCAATGACCAAGAAGAACTCGGAGTTGGAATATAATTACACCACTTTATGTACATATTTATATACATATTTATATCATATTTACATATTTATATAATATGTAACTACAAGCTCCATTCACAGACAGAGTCCCACTGCTTTTATGAGCGGTCAAGCGAGTCAGAAGCCAAATTGTTTTATTTGTGGTGGCCGTAATTCTTTCGTGGCGAGCCGCAACAAATAAATGAATGTGTGGGAAACCCTGACTTGAATGTTACTTGATGTTCAATAAATTTGAAAATGTTAAGCTTGGCATTAGCGTTCTGTTATGGCGATGGGGGCAGGTGGGGCTTGAAAACTCCCCCTTGTCCAAAGTGGGGGATGACAAAAAAAGTTTGAGAACCACTGGATTAAATGCATGAGAATGATTTATATTTTGAACGTTATTTTTAACACTGTGATTACCAGTAGAAGTATTCACTACTTATCGTGTTAAGCAATGTCAGCTAAGATTTATCTGAGAGCCAGGTGCAGTCATCAATCCCCAAAGATGGCACTTTAAGTTGATGATTACTTCTATGTGTAGAAATCTTTATTTATAATTGAATCACTTTTCACTTTTCCAACAAGTTTTTAGTTATTTTCATATCTTTTTTTTCCAAATAGTTCAAGAAAGACCACTACAAATGAGCAATATTTTTGCACCGTTATACAATTTAATAAATCAGAAACTGATGACTTAGTGCTGTATTTTACTTCTTTATCTCTTTTTTTTTCAACCAAAAATGCTTTGTTCTGATTAGGGGGTACTTGAATTAAAAAAATGTTCACAGGGGGTACATCACTGAAAAAAGGTTGAGAACCAATGATCTAGAACAGGGCCTGGGCAATTATTTTGACTCGGGGGCCACATTTAAAGAAAAAAATGTGTCTGGGGGCCAGTATATCTATTTTTAGGGACTCTAATACAAAAATTCCCAATAATGTCTGATTGAATGCCTAAAAACGTTATGACAGACCGCCTTAAAAAACGTAATGGAATTTTACATGTTTCTATGTTCGATAAAATACTGAATATTGACAAAATATGAATGTCACACCCCCTTTTGATTGACATATTTTACAATCAAGTGAAGCGCAACAAATAGTGAAATATGAACGAAGATTACAAAACAAAACCACCTACAATCTGATATATCTGATACATCACTAAGCTTTTGAACTTTGTTGTGAAAATCTCCTTCCACGTCTGTGGAAACGCTTCCCATCCACACTGCTTGGTGCCTCGTCTGAGCTGCTGTGACGCAGATTACCATAGTAACTAATTAGATTACCATAGTAACTAATTAGATGACCATAGTAACTGGTATATCATCCATAAGCGCAGATTCCAACCATTGAAATACTTTGTATAGTTCAAGGCTTACGGTTATTAAAAACATCTCTGCACTTAATAATGGCAGCTACAGTTTCCATCTTAAAGATCTAAAACAAAATATTTGGGAATGTCCGACGGGCCGGATTGAAAAGATTAACATGTGGCCCCCGGGCCTTAATTTGCCCAGGTCTGATCTAGAAATTGGGATTGATGACTCTTTAACGTATGGCATCAGGCCCACGAACAGGTTTTATCCGGCCGGCGGGATGAGTTTGCAAAGTATAAAAACAAACCTGAAATTTTTCAATGAAATAAACTGCTGTTCTAAATGTGTCCACTAGATGTCGCAATAGCAATTCTTTGTATCTTTGTAGATGATGCTTTATATGTACAAAATAAACCACATGATGTTTGTGCACCAGTCGAGGAAAATGAGCAAACTACATGAATAAAATCCTTTAATTTGAGTTTGATATATATTTTTTTCATCTTGATAGATTGAAAAGTATCACCAATGAGTTGACTAATAAACATTACCACATCATTTATTCCGAAAGTATAAATAACGACTAATAAAGATACCCCAACAACATTATGATTTGTACATGTTCAGAATGTGCTTGTTCTATTCATAAACAAAGAAAACAACCTGAAGTTGTCTTTATTGTTAAGTTATCGTGCCGTGATTTTACCAATCCGGCCCACTTGGGAGTAGATTTTTCTCCATGTGGCCCCCCCCATCTAAAATGAGTATAAACCCCTGCTTTAAAGGGAGCTGGATTTGAAAGAGCAGTTCCTTTCAAAGAGCCGTTCAAAAGACTGACTTGTTGTTATGTTTCTTGTTTTATTAAAAGTAGCCTTTTTCCCCAAATAAACTAATACTGACAACAGTTATAAGATACAATTGGTGTCAGAAAAAATCAAATTACACAGAGAATATATTGGTGCACACACAGAGTATAATAACAATACAAATCTATAATGCATTTGATTGATTCTTAATTTATTCTTTATTTATTGATTTGTTCTTTCAAAATAAGACATAATTATGTTTAATCCACTCAGTTTTAAGTATCATTTTAAGTAGCAGTTACATAATCTGTAAACAAGTTAATATTAATTAAAAACAACGGTGACGGGTTGCTGGCATTGTGATGCGGGTGTGTTCTCTCAGAATGCAGTTCGGGCTCGAACGCAGCGTGAAGGTAAGAAATACTGATTTATTAAAACTTAAAACAGACTAAGAAACAGAAAAACTTGCACTAGGCACAAAAAGGCAAAACAAAAACTACTAGGGGTGTCAAACTCAAATACAGAGTGGGCCAAAATTTAAAACTGAACAAAGCCACGGGCCAAGGTTGAACAAATTAACCTTTTAATAAGGACCCAAACAAGTTTTGCATTGAATATTGAACAAGCAAGGCTTACATAACTTTATAGTGACATGTAAAATCAAGTTTTAAATAATAATATTAATAATAAAAAAATATCATTGGCATATCAAATAATATTTAAATAAAAATTGAATGCCTCTTTTCTATTTGCAGCCCTCTGAGGTAAATATCAAAATAAACTTATTCCACAGGCTAATAATACATTTGCAAATAAAATAACAATAACAAAAATAATCAAACATTCAAGCCTTGAAGTAGCAAGAGAAAGTGCATGAGTAAAATGTTAATTATTGCTTGGGGGGACTATATTGTAGCGTCCCGGAAGAGTTAATGCTGCAAGGGGTCCTGGGTATTTGTTCTGTTGTGTTTATGTTGTGTTACGGTGCAGATGTTCCCCCGAAATGTGTTTGTTATTCTTGTTTGGTTTGGGTTCACTGTGTGGTGCATATTTGTAAGATTGATAAAGTTGTTTATATGGCCACCCTCAGTGTGACCTGTATGGCTGTTGAACAAGTATGATTTGCATTCACTTGTGTGCGTGTGTGTGTAACAGTCGCATATATTATGTGACTGGGTTGGCACGCTATTTCTATGTAGGAAAAGAGGACGTGACGACAGGTTGTAGAGGATGCTAAAGACAGTGCCGTTAATGCACACCCCCAAATGGGGAGAAATTCGGGAGAATGTTTACCTCGGGAGATTTTCGGGAGGGGCACTGAAATTTGGGAGTCCGGGAAAATCGGGAGGGTTGGCAAGTATGAGTATTAGTGGTGAGTGCGGTCTTAAAACCGGCGGGCCAGCTCTAATGTTAATTTCATACTGCCTCAAGGGCCAAATGAAATTACACGGCGGGCCAAATTTGGCCCGCGGGCCAGAGTTTGACACCCATGAGTTAGAGGAAAACAAAGGCATAGTGCGAAAGCCAGCAATTACAGAATACAGAAACCGAGTCGTCACTTGTTGCGTTTAACACAAACCGCATATAACACAAACTAGGAAGCGAGAAAGAATGAACAAAGACGGCAGGCTTAAATCAAGGTGGTAATTACGAGGCAGGTGCGCGTCAAAAACAAGAGGCAGGTGAAACTAATGCGTAACTATGGTGACCGAATAAACAAGGAAATGCCACCAGGAACTAAGGCAAACATTAGAAGAACATAATACCAAAAACGACTTAAAACCAAAACATAATATGATCCGGGCAGCGGATCATAAAAACAACAAGTGTTATAAACTTAAAAAGAAGGAAAATGTTACTCACACACATTTTTAAGTAAGTACAACTTTTAACAACTTTTTAAGTTTACACTGCTTATTCTAATCAATTATTTTGAGCATTACGGTTTACAGCAGGGGTGTCAAACTCAAATACAGAGTGGGCCAAAATTTAAAACTGAACAAAGCCGCGGGCCAATGTTGAACAAATTAACCTTTTAATAAGACCCAAACAAGTTTTGCATTGAATATTGAACAAGCTAGGGAGTGGGGTTAGCATGGGTGTATATTGTAGTGCCCCAGAAGAGTTAGTGCTGCAAGGTTCTGGGTATTTGTTCTGTTGTGTTTATGTTGTGTTACGGTGCAGATGTTCTCCCGAAATGTGTTTGTCATTCTTGTTTTGCGTGGGTTCACAGTTTGGCGCATATTTGTAACAGTGTTAAAGTTCTTTATACGGCCATCCTCAGTGTGACCTGTATGGCTGTAGACCAAGTATGACTTGCATTCACTTATGTGTATGTAAAAGCCGTAAATACTATGTGACCGGACGTGGAGGAAAAACGGACGTGACGACAGGTTGTAGAGAACACTAAAGGCAGTGCCCTTAAGGCAATATAGTTGTCTTGGGGGAAACCGGGAGAAATTCGGAAGAATGCTTGTCTCGGGTGATTTTCGGGAGGGGCACTGAACTTCGGGAGTCTCCCGAGAAAATCGGGAAGGTTGGCAAGTATGAGTATTAGCGGTGAATGCGGTGTTAAAGCGGCACCGCAGTTGTATAATACCGGCGGGCCAGCTTTAATGTTAATTAGATATTGCCTCAAGGGCCAAATGAAATTACACGGTGGGCCACATTTGACCCGCGGGCCAGAGTTTGACACCCATGAGTTAGAGGAAAACAAAGGCATAGTGCGAAAGCCAGCAATTACAGAATACAGAAACCGAGTCGTCACTTGTTGTGTTTAACACAAACCGCATATAACACAAACTAGGAAGCGAGAAAGAATGAACAAAGACGGCAGGCTTAAATCAAGGTGGTAATCACGAGGCAGGTGCGCGTCAAAAACAAGAGGCAGGTGAAACTAATGCGTAACTACGGTGACCAAATAAACAAGGAAGTGCCACCAGGAACTAAGGCAAACATTAGAAGAACATAATACCAAAAAAGACGTAAAACCAAAACATAATATGATCCGGGCAGCAGATCATAACAACAACAAGTGTTATAAACTTAAAAAGAAGGAAAATGTTACTCAAACACAATTTTAAGTAAGTACAACTTTTAACAACTTTTCAAGTTTACACTGCTTATTCTAATCAATTATTTTTGAGCATTCCGGTTTACAGTGTGGGAATTATTCTGAAATATTATTAATAATTTAGTCTTTTTTCAATGTGAATATTACATGAGGTGGTGCCATATACCATATGTGCATTGACAATAACATTTTCTTTAACAGAGCCACCCTGCAGGTTATACTCAAAGCAGACTTTTATTTGGATTACAAATTACCTCAATTACAAAATATTTTCACTTTTTTTATATGAATGTGAAACTACTTTTATAGTATTGTTTTTTTTTTTTATTTAATCAAAATTGAATTAATTTTAATGCATATTTTTACTAAAATGAATCCATGTGTAAGTAACAATGAAAAAATAATTTATAAAATGTTTAATAGAATTAAAACATCCATTTAAATCTAACCAAAATCGATTCCGTCCAGGATTCAAACCAAGTAAATCTGGTTTATAGACAAAGATAATTTGATAATTTACATTTAAAGGCCTACTGAAATGAGATTTTCTTATTTAAACGGGGATAGCAGGTCCATTCTATGTGTCATACTTGATCATTTCGCGATATTGCCATATTTTTGCTGAAAGGATTTAGTAGAGAACATCGACGATAAAGTTCGCAACTTTCAGTGCTAAGAGAAAAGCCCTGCCTCTACCGGAAGTCGCAGACGATGCTGTCACATGTTTGATGGCTCCTCACGTATTCACATTGTTTTTAATGGGAGCCTCCAACAAAACGTGCTATTCGGACCGAAAAAGCGATAATTTTCCCATTAATTTGAGCGAGGATGAAAGATTCGTGTTTGAGGATATTGATAGCAACGGACTAGAAAAAAAAAAAACACGATTGCATTGGGACGGATGCCGATGTTTTTAAACACATTTACTAGGTTAATTCTGGAAAATGCCTTATCTTTCTATTGTGTTGCTAGTGTTTTAGTGAGTTAAATAGTACCTGATAGTCGGAAGGGTGTCTCCACGGGTGTCTTGACGCCATGTGTCTCAGGGGAGTCGACGGCAGCTATGGACGGTACAACCTCAGAACTGACTTTTTAACCACAATTTTCACACCGAAACCTGCTGGTTGACATTTGGTCGGGATCCATGTTTGCTTGACCGCGCTCTGATCCATAGGAAAGTTTCACCTCCAGGAATTATAAACAAGGAATCACCGTGTGTTTGTGTGGCTAAAGGCTAAAGCTTCCCAACTCTATCTTTCTACTGTGACTTCTCCAATTTTAATTGAACAAATTGCAAAAGATTCAGCAACACAGATGTCCAAAAAACTGTGTAATTATGCCGTTAAAGCAGACAACATTTAGCTGTGTGTGTGCGCAGCGCTCATACTTCCTAAAAACCTGTGACGTCTTGCGTACACGTCATCATTACAGGACGTTTCGAAGACGAAACTCCTGGGAAATTTAAAATTGTAATTTAGTAAACTAAAAAGGCCGTATTGGCATGTGTTGCAATGTTAATATTTCATCATTGATATATAAACTATCAGACTGCGTGGTGGGTAGTAGTGGGTTTCAGTAGGCCTTTAATATGAAAGTTTAATGTTGGTGTTAGCGTTGTGTTATTTGGGTCCAAAATGGCTCTTTCAACGTTCTGGGTTGCCTACCCCTGCATTAGTGGAAAAGCGGCAAATGAGTGAAAGCGACAGAAACGTTGCCATGGTGACGAGGGTTTTCTTACGTGCCTGGCTGCAATCACATGGTGACACCTGTCCGTCTGTAATGACAGTCCCCGATAACCTGGACCAATTCAAACCGTTATTTATTTTTATTGTTTAACCCGCATTGCCTCACACGATGAACACATCACACTGCAAAAAGTTATTGTTTAAAAACAAGACTAAAAAAATACAAAAATTGTAGGTATTTTACTTGAATTAAGAAAAATTATTTGCCAATAAAACAAGGAAATTTGGCCTGTCAAGAATTTCCAAAACAAGTAAAATTAGCTAATTAGTCGACGGCAGCTATGGACGGCACAAACTCAGCTTTTTTCCGGTAAGAACTGACTCTGACCACGATTTTCTCACCAAAACCTGCTGGTTGACATGTGGTCGGGATCCATGTTCGCTTGACCGCGCTCTGATCCATAGGAAAGTTTCACCTCCAGGAATTTTAAACAAGGAATCACCGTGTGTTTGTGTGGCTAAAGGCTAAAGCTTCCCAACTCCATCTTTCTACTGTGACTTCTCCAATATTAATTGAACAAATTGCAAAAGATTCAGCAACACAGATGTCCAAAATACTGTGTAATTATGCCGTTAAAGTAGACGACTTTTAACTGTGTGTGTGTGCAGCGCTCATACTTCCTAAAAACCCGTGACGTCTTGCGTACACGTCATCATTACACAACGTTTCAAAGACGAAACTCCCGGGAAATTTAAAATTGTAATTTAGTAAACTAAAAAGGCCGTATTGGCATGTGTTGCAATGTTAATATTTTATCATTGATATATAAACTATCAGACTGCGTGGTCGGTAGTAGTGGGTTTCAGTAGGCCTTTAAAGGGGACCTACCTTGCAAAACCAACTTTTCTTACCTATTGGTACCTACTTTTGCGTATATGGAACCTGCATAAGTCCCGAAAATTTGAACTCAAACCACAGAGGCATTGCAGAAAATATTTATTTAAAAAATCTGGCCTTTCTGCATTTGTCCTACAAACGAGCCGTTTGGGATTTGCACAACACCTGACTTTTTCCCCAGTATAACATTAGCAGATATCTCGATATATATTAGAAATTTACTCGAAGTGCTTTGCGCAGGTCCACCATTGTATTCAGACGCTTTAAAACAATAAGGTCCTTCATTTTCTTTATCTTGTTGTGGGGCAGACTGGCTCGTACATGCACATGCTTACTCCGCTGTTGCCATTCCTAATACAAAGTAGCATATAGTTACAACGTATTTATGTCAGTAGATTCCATATAGAAGCGCTAAAACTACAACATGGCTGACTGGGAGAAGAATATCCAGCAGGCACAAGTCACTAAAACAGAGTTTAGAATTTGTAGAATTAGGTCCTGACATTGAGCAACTCAAACCTAACGTTGGAACAACATGCTTTTTAATGTTTAATCATAATCGGGTTCACCTTGGATGGTTGTTTCGAAGTCAGTTTTAAAGGACATGTATGTATAATCAACATTGTATCTATGTATTGTGTTGCTGGGCACTGTCGAAGTGGAGGCACGTATAAATACCGCCCAAAAAATGCCGCATCCTGAAGAGGCTTGAAAATTATCTTTAAAATATAATCAATGCAACATTTTGACCAAAAAAATATCACCACATGTTACGTAGACCAGTGGTCCCCAAACACCGGGCCCGATTGGTACCGGGCCGCAGAATATTTTTTTATTAATTTTTATTTAAAAAAAAAATTAAATACAATTTTTTTTTTTTTTTGGATTAAATCAACATAAATAACACAATATACACTTACAATTAGTGCACCGACCACAAAACACTATTTTTTTCATGACAAAAACGTCCCTTTTTCATGACAAAGAAAAAAAACAACATTTTTATTTTTTTATTTCTTTCTATTTTTTTTAAATCAACATAAATAACACAATATACTATTACAATTAGTGCACCAACCACAAAAAAATATTTTTTTCATGACAAAAACGTCCCTTTTTCATGACAAAGAAAAAAAAAAACATTTAAAAAAAATGTTTTTATTTTTTATTAAATCAACATAAATAACACAATATACTATTACAATTAGTGCACAAACCACAAAAAAACTATTTTTTTCATGACAAAAAAGTCCCTTTTTCATGACAAAGAAAAAAAAAAAAAAAAGATTCCTCCCCCAAAGATGCACCAATGCAAAGTGGAAAAAAGTTCTGTGGTCTGACGAATCCACATTTCAAATTGTTTTTGGAAATATTTGACATTGTGTCATCTGGACCAAAGGGGAAGCGAACCATCCAGACTGATATTGACACAAAGTTCAAAAGCCAGCATCTGTGATGGTATGGGGGTGCATTATGGGTAACTTCCACATCTGTGAAGGCACCATTAATGCTGAAAGGTACATACAGGTTTTGGAACAACATATGCTGCCATCTAAGCGCCATCCTTTTCATGGACGCCCCTGCTTATTTCATCAAGACAATGCCAAGCCACATTCAGCACGTGTTACAACAGTGTGGATTTGTAAAAAAATAGTGTGGGTACTTTCCTGGCCCGCCTGCAGTCCAAACCTGTCTCCCATCGAAAATGTGTGGCGCATTATGAAGCGTAAAATACGACAACTGAGACCCCGACGACTGAAGCTCTACATAAAACAAGAATGGGAAAGAATTCCACTTTCAAAACTTCAACAATTAGTTTCCTCAGTTCTCAAACGTTTGAGTGTTGTTAAAAGAAAATGTGATGTAACACAGTGGTGAACATGCCCTTTCCCAACTACTTTGGCACGTGTTGCAGCCATGAAATTCAAAGATAATTTTTATTTGCAAGAAAAAAATAAAGTTTATCAGTTTGAACATCTTGTCTTTGTAGCATATTCAACTGAATATGGGTTGAAAATGATTTGCAAAACATTGTATTCCGTTTATATTTACATCTAACACAATTTCCCAATTTATATGGAAAGGGGTTTTGTATATTAGTGTTCCTAAAAATAGATATACCGACCCCCAGACACATTTTTTTCTCTAAATGTGCCCCCCCGAGTCAAAATAATTGCCCAGCCCTGATCGACATGAATCTGCCTTTCATTCAGCAAGCAAGGTAGTGGCCAGAATTCCCATAATCTGCAGTCCTTGGATGGCGAAAACATCCAAAAGTTGATGTTGACCTTTCTTTGAGGGAGCGGAGAGAGCCGAGAGACAGCAGGAGGAATGTTGCATTGTTTGGAAAAGCTGGACTTTAGGCTTTGACCTGCGGTAATCACACACTGCGGCCTACCTAGAAAATGGGCCGGCTGTGTGTGCAGGAAGACACCAGTGAGCCTCATGGGCTTTTGTGTTTGTACAAGGACAGGTCACCGTGAAGAGGAAAAGTCAACAGCCTCATTATTTGGCTGATTTTGAGGCGCTGAGTCAATGAGTGTGCAGTGAAGCCAGCCGGGGTTGTGATTTCTACTGGTTTTAAAGTATGTCCCCCGTCAGACTTATCGTGGCGCCTGACTCGTGGAGCGGAACGAAACCACTGAACATGGCAAACTCTCGACCGGTGGTTCTCATTGAGTTTCTGTCATTCTCCCCACTTGGGGACAGACTTTTTTCATGTCCTTCTCAAGCTGAAAAACCATCAAAAACCTGATCATATTTACATTAGTACCTCAACTTAAAGGGGAACATTATCAGCAGACCTATGTAAGCGTCAATATATACCTTGATGGTGCAGAAAAAAGACCATCTATTTTTTTAACCGATTTCCGAACTCTAAATGGGTGAATTTTGGCAAATTAAACGCCTTTCTGTTTATCGCGCTGGAGGCGATGACGTCCGAATGTGACGTCGCCGAGGTAACACACCCACCATTTTCATTTTCAACACATTACAAACACCGGGTCTCAGCTCTGTTATTTTCCGTTTTTTTGACTATTTTTTGGAACCTTGGAGACATCATGCCTCGTCGGTGTGTTGTCGGAGGGTGTAACAACACTAACAGGGAGGGATTCAAGTTGCACCACTGGCCCGAAGATGCGAAAGTGTCTGCCGCCAGACCCCCATTGAATGTGCCAGAGTGTCTCCACATTTGACCGGCGATGCTAAGGCAGACATGGCACAGAGACGTATGGATAACCTGCAAATGCATTTGCAACGATAGTCAACGAAATCACAAAGGTGAGTTTTGTTGATGTTGACTGCCAGCTAATCGATGCTGACATGCTACGCTAATCGATGCTAACATGCTATTTACCGGCGGTGCTTAAGCAGACATGGAACAGAGATGTATGGATAACCTGTAGATGCATTTGCAACGATAGTCAACGAAATCACAAAGGTGAGTTTTGTTGTTGTTGACTGCCAGCTAATCGATGCTAACATGCTACGCTAATCGATGCTAACATGCTATTTACCGGCGGTGCTAAAGCAGACATGGCACAGAGATGTATGGATAACCTGCAAATGCATTTGCAACGATAGTCAACGAAATCACAAAGGTGAGTTTTGTTGATGTTGACTGCCAGCTAATCGATGCTAACATGCTACGCTAATCGATGCTAACATGCTATTTACCGGCGGTGCTAAAGCAGACATGGCACAGAGATGTATGGATAACCTGTAGATGCATTTGCAACTATATTACGTTTCCTTCCACCCACATTTAATGCGAAACAAACACTTACCAATCGACGGATTTAAGTTGCTCCAGTGTCAAAAGATGCGAAAGTCCTGATCGTTTGGTCCGCACATTTTACCGGCGATGCTAACGCAGCTATTCTGCCATGCTATGGCTATGAATAGCGTCAATAGCTATTCGCTCAATTGCTTCAGTTTCTTCTTCAATATTTTCATACTCCAACCATCTGTTTCAATACATGCGTAATCTGTTGAATCGCTTAAGTCGCTGAAATCCGAGTTTGAATCCGAGCTAATGTCGCTATATCTTGCTGTGGTATTCCCATTCTTTGTTTACATTGGCAGCACTGGGTGACGTCACAGGGAAATGGCCAGTGTCTTCGCAGAGTCGAAAATAAGGCACTTTAAAGCTTTATTTAGGGATATTCCGAGACCGATAACATTTTGAAAAAAACAACAAGCCACTGGGAACTGATTTTTATTGTTTTTAACCCTTTTGAAATTGTGATAATGTTCCCTTTTAAAGTGCCAGTAGAATGGAAAACCTATTTGCTTCTATTTTGAAGCTATTATCATACAATACAGGCCAAAAGTTTGGACAGACCTTCTCATCCAATGCCTTTTCTTTATTTTCATGACTACCATATTTCCTTGAATTGCCGTCTGATATATAGTATGCGCCTGCCTAGAATTACTGCCGGGTAAAACTTGTTTCGCAAAATAATTAGCGCATGCTTAGCATTACCGTCGGCTCAAGATTAACGCCGGGTCAAACTCGTTTCGCCCAAATAATTAGCATATGCTTAGAATTTCCGCCGGGTCAAACTCGTCACGTCACGAGTAACACTTCACCTGTCATCATTTTCAAAATGGAGGAGGCTGATTTCAATCATTTTCAATCGCATAAAGGGAAGAAGATTAAGAGCTATTCAGTAGGATTTAAGGTCCAAGCTATTGAATATGCTAAAAAGAACAGTAAGCAGCTATGTTTTATTAATATACCGTAGCTGCGTGTGTCAAATATGAGTCATTAAATGACTCCCGCCTCCTGGTGGTAGAGGGCGCTAGTGATCCTTCTTGCGACTACTTGGCTGCAGAAGAAGTGAAAACAAGCAGCAAGAGTGAGCAGCGATCGTTTTTTTCCCCTCTCGCTTGCACTTTTAACATGGAGGATTACATATCTCAAAAAAAAAAAGTTTTCTCAAATAGACTTTAAATCGAAGCATGAGGTAATAAAGGAAGATCTCCATCGAGACTTTTAAAACTGAAGAAAGATAAGGAAGACTTCTATAAACAAGTTATCAATGCTTTTGATCAGAAGGAGCTGCGCATGGATTTCATTTAGAAGTAAAGGTAAGACCATAGTAACGTTTTTTTTACTATATGTGCTTTTCATGATGGTATCCTTACATCACACTCAAATTTATAAGCGCAGGCCTAAATTTACCGCATGCCTTTGGTAAACGCCGGAGTGAGAAAAGGTTTTAAATTAATTAGCGCCCCGGCGGCAATTCAAGGAAATACGGTTTTTACATTGTACATTGTCACTGAAGGCATCAAAACTATGAATGAACACATGTGGGGTTATGTACTTAACAAAAAAGCTGAAATAACTTATATTAACATATATTTTAGTCTCTTCAAAATAGCCACCCTTTGCTTTGATTACTTTTTCACACACTCTTGGCATTCTCTTGATGAGCTTCAAGAGGTAGTCACCTGAAATTGTTTTTAATTCACAGGTGCATACTTGCCAACCCTCCCGAATTTTCTGGGAAACTCCCGAATTTCAGTGCCGGGACAACCATTCTCCCAAATTTCCCCCGATTTCCAGCCGGACCTGAGTGAGGACAGATTGTCGTCACGTCCGCTTTTCCTCCATATAAACAGCGTTCTAACATTTACGGCTTTTGGAGCACAGTGCGCAACTGCACACACAACAAGAAGGACACTATTATATATGTCTCCGTTATCCATAGGTTTATATATAACCCATAAAGTAGGAAGGCACGGAGCTATTTCTCAGCGTGGGTTTATTCCGGCCGGCACGGTAATACACTGACACACAACATCCGGATTCCCATCATGCATTGCTTCAAAACTACGGCAAGTAGTAATGTCCAAAAAAAGATAGTGACAGATAATAGAATGAGGATGAACAATTCAACACTAAACTCACTCATTTCCTGCAAATTAAATGTCACAGATGCTGCTCATACCTATGCTCCTTCAAAGGCTGTGCTACTGCCTGCAAAGCATTATGTGTGTGTATATGTGTAAACAAATTATATACTGTATGTATGTATGTATATATATATATATATATATATATATATATATATATATATATATATACTTGATCCATCCATCCATCCATTTTCTACCACTTATTCCCTTTGGGGTCGCGGGGGGCGCTGGTGCCTATCTTAGCTACAATCTGGCGGAAGGCGGCGTACACCCTGGACAAGTCGCGAACACAGATAGACAGACAACATTCACACTCACATTCACACACTAGGGCCAATTTAGTGTTGCCAATCAACCTATCCCCAGGTGCATGTCTTTGGAAGTGGGAGGAAGCCGGAGTACCTGGAGGGAACCCACGCATTCACGGGAAGAACATGCAAACTCCACACAGAAAGATCCCGAGCCCGGGATTGAACCCTGACTACTCAGGACCTTCGTACTGTGAGGCAGACACACTAACCCCTCTCCAACCGTGAAGCCATATATACTTGAATTTCAGTGAATTCTAGCTATAAATACTCCTTCCTCCCCCTTAAACCCGCCCCCCGGAAAGCTTCACCCCCTGACCCCGCCCACCTCAAACCCTCCCCTCCATCTCCCGAATTCGGAGGTCTCAAGGTTGGTAAGTATGCAGGTGTGCTTGAAACTCAGCGAGAGAATGCCCAGAGTGTGCAAAACCGTAATCAGAGCAAAGGGTGGCTATTTTGAAGACACTAGAATATAAAACATGTTTTCAGTTATTTCACCTTTTTTGTTAGGTACATAAGTCCACATGTGTTCATTCATAGTTTTGATGCCTTCAGTGACAATCCACAATGTAAATAGTCATGAAAATAAAGAAAATGCATTGAATGAGGAGAAGGGGTGTGCAAACTTTTGGCGTGTACTGTACATCTGATTTATAACACTGAAAGACTTACAAAGTTTGCGAGGAAAGAGATATAAATAAATAAATGATAAATGGGTTGTACTTGTATAGCGCTTTTCTACCTTCAAGGTACTCAAAGCGCTTTGACACTACTTCCACATTTACACATTCACACACACATTCACACACTGATGGAGGGAGCTGCCATGCAAGGCGCTAACCAGCACCCATCAGGAGCAAGGGTGAAGTGTCTTGCTCAGCACACAACGAACGTGACGAGGTTTTTACTAGGTGGGAATTGAACCAGGGACCCTCGGGTTGCGCACGGCCACTATCCCACTGCGCCACGCCGTCAAAATAGTATCGACCTCATGGAGCCATATTTAGACATAATTAGCCAGCCAGTCACATGATCCATGACGCTGAAGTAGGAACCGCAGATCCCTTCCCCATCAACAACAATGCTAACCATGCAAACTTTGTGAGAGCCAACAATGATTACCGTATTTTTCGAACTATAAGTCGCAGTTTTTTTTCATAGTTTGGCCGGAGGTGCGACTTATACTCGGAGCGACTTATGTGTGAAATTATTAACACATTACCGTAAAATATCAATATTATTTATCTCATTCGCGGAAGAGACGAAGAAAATGTCAGCAATCGTCACACACACGTCAACCAATAAGAATTCGGCGGGGGAGGGTCATGGCAGAAGTGCATTGTGGGTAATGGAATGCTAACTGCTATATGCTATATGCTACTGCCGTAGCTATCGAAATGGATCATTTCATCGTTGGCGGTCACTTATAAAAACTGAGAAGGGCTGAACAAAAATGGCACGGAAAAGGAGATCATGTACTGCAGATTACAAGCTGGACGTAGTGAAATATGTAGCAGAAAACGACAAGAGGAAGCGGCGCATACCTTTGGAGTTGGCAGAGATGTTTAGAAGCGACATCGAGGAAGAAGATTTCCTGGGATTTATTGATTAGGAGTGACAGATTGTTTGGTAAACTTATATCCTATTTTATATGTTATTGTTATTTGAATGACTCTTACCATAATATGTTACGTTAACATACCAGGCACCTTCTCAGTTGGTTATTTATGCTTCATATAACGTACACTTATTCAGCCTGTTGTTAACTATTCTTTATTTATTTTAAATTGCCTTTCAAATGTCTATTCTTGGTGTTGGATTTTATCAAATAAATTTCCCCCAAAAATGCAACTTATACTCCAGTGCGACGTATATATGTTTTTTTCCTTCTTTATTATGCATTTTCGGCCGGTGCGACGTATACTCCGGAGCGACTTATAATCCGAAAAATACGGTACTTTGATATACTTATATTGATATACTCGATATATCGCGGGTTTTTCTCTGTGCGATATAAAAAATGACTATATCAGCTTTTAGCTGCTGGCATTACACTACAGGCGTTTCTCACTCTTTCTTGTCTCTCCTCACAGGGACATAAAACAAGCGCACCTTCTTACATACGTCATACGTATACGCCCTCGCTGAGCAGAGAGGTAACGGCATGGGTAACGTTTGCTGTGGTGCGAGGGGTAATACGAGAGAAAGAAGGTAAAAAATGAAGGAAAAATTAATTCCCAAGAAAAACAGCAGGGGGTCCATCGTCTGGCGGTAGTTTGGCTTCAAGCGGGAATATGTCGAACAGACAACCGTAATTTGTCAAGTGTGGGGCAAAAGCTACTGCTAATTTGTAGCATCATTTGAAAAGTCACCCGCTACAGCAGGGGTAGGGAACCTATGGCTCTAGAGCCAGATGTGGCTCTTTTGATGACTGCATCTGGCTCTCGGATAAATCTGAGCTGACATTGCTTAACACGATAAGTAATGAATCATTCCACTTGTAATCACAGTGTTAAAAATACATTTCAAAATATAAAACATTCTCATGCTTTTTTATGTTCAAGAAGTTGCGTTAATGGTAAGTAGTAATTTATTTATTATTGTTTAGTGTGGGGCTTGCCCTCCTGGGGGTTCTAAAGACCACCAAGCACTGACATGAGAGCCCTTTTCAGGGTTACATTATTGTTTTATTTTTCAATAAGTCTCTCAGTTGCTTTCCAGCAATTGTATTTTTTTCTCTCGCTCGCGCTCTGGCTCCTGCCTCCACCCCGTCTCTCCTCCTGGCTGCTGCTTATAACAGAGCGACAGGTGATTAAATAACAAGGCCCATGTGGGCCATCTACGCACCTGTCGCTGATTTCGAGGCCGGTCCTGGGACACCCAAGCTTGCTGCAGACCCACAGGCCACGCCCCCACCACAGTTAGCTTCAGAATAACAATGTTATTACAAAGAATAAGAGACCTCTTATACTCTAGAAATGTTGGTCTTACTTAAAAATGCACGCGTTTAGTTGTGTTCAGTGTTATAAAAATATTATATGGCTCTTACGGAAATACATTTTTAAATATTTGGCTTTCATGGCCCTCTCAGCCAAAAAGGTTCCCGACCCCTGCGCTACAGAATGAAGACTGACTGCTTGAAACTCCGCATGTCAACCAACAAAATGCCAAGGCAACCATTTCCGCATCAACACCATATGAAAAAAAAATAGCCAACAACAGAAGGAGATCACGTCCGCAGGAACCTACCCCATAGCGAAGGACATACACTATTTGATTTCCTATTATGCAGCCCATTTTTATTCGACAGTTATTGAAATATCTTGTGTGACATCATGCACAAAAGTGCACTTAATTTTTTTGAAATTATAGTAGTGAACTTTAATTTAGTGTTGTTTTGATATGTCATCCTAGTGACATCATGCACAAAAGTGCACTCATAGCTTGTTTTAAAATGTCTTTTGAAATGACATGAATGTTTGTGCCACTGCTTAATAACTTTTTAATAAATACACTTTTGGTCAATTGTGATTTCCCTCTCTGCATGAAAGTTTAAATTGAGCATATATTAATGCAGTTTCAAGAAGAATGTTTTAATGTAGACACATAGAATCATCATACTGCTGTGATTATATGCATCAAGTCTTCATTCAAGGTTAAGGCAAAATATCGAGATATATATCGTGTATCGTGACATGGCCTAAAAATATGGTGATATTAAAAAAAGGCCATATCGCCCCTTAAATGGAACATGCAAACTCCACACAAAAATAGACAAACAAAGATTCAAACTGAAAGCATTGCATGGTCCTTTTGCAGTATTTTAGATGGATAGATAGATAGATAGATAGATAGATAGATAGATAGATAGATAGATAGATAGATAGATAGATAGATAGATAGATAGATAGATAGATAGATAGATCTTATTGATTCCTTCAGGAGAGTTCCTGAAGGAATCAAGCGGTAGAAAATGGATGAATGGATGGATGGATGGATGGATGAATGATTTAAAATATATGGGCTGTCGGTTTCCAAACGAGGTACGTTCCTATGATGTGTTGCTGTTATAAAAAATGAACACCTTCTCAGTGGCAATGTGGTTAGAGTGTCTGCCCTGAGACCGTTAGGTGGGGGGGTTGCCCACATTTGAGGTCCTCTCCAAGGTTCTCATAGTCATACTATAAAGACTATAAAAATGGGACTTCTTACCTCCCTACTTGGCACTCAGCATCAAGGGTTGGAATTGGGGGTTAAATCACCAAAAATCATTCCTGGGCGCGGCCGCCGCTGCTGCCCACTGCTCCCCTCACCTCCTAGGGGACGAACAAGGGGATGGGTCGAATGCAGAGGACACATTTCACCACACCTAGTGTGTGTATCACAATCATTGGTACTTTAACTTTGACCTTAGTCACACAGAACACATTGAAGGGACTGTTTACAACCTGCTCAAAGAACATTTTTTAAATCATAAAATATAACAAGAACACCAGTGGTAAGCTTATGTTACCATTAGTGGTTTAATAGAACATTTATTTTTTATTAAAAATGTCCATAGTTTTCACTGTTTTTGCAAATCAACGCCAAAAAAACAGAAATGCTGATTATCGGTCCTGCTAGACACCGACCTCTATTTAATAATACAACTGTAACATTTGACAACTAAATAATTAAACAAGGTGACTCGGTAAAGAATCTGGGTATTATCTTCGACCCAACTCTCTCCTTTGGTCACACATTAAAAGCGTTACTAAAACGGCCTTCTTTCCACTCCGTAATATCGCTAAAATTCGCTCCATTTTGTCCACTAAAGACGCAGAGATCATTATCCATGCGTTTGTTACGTCTCGCCTCGATTACTGTAACGTATTATTTTCGGGTCTCCCCATGTCTAGCATTAAAAGATTACAGTTGGTACAAAATGCGGCTGCTAGACTTTTGACAAGAACAAGAAAGTTTGATCACATTACTCCTGTACTGGCTCACCTGCACTGGCTTCCTGTGCCCTTAAGATGTGACTTTAAGGTTTTACTACTTACGTATAAAATACTACACGGTCTAGCTCCATCCTATCTTGCCGATTGTATTGTACCATATGTCCCGGCAAGAAATCTGCGTTCAAAGGACTCCGGCTTATTAGTGATTCCTAAAGCCCCAAAAAAGTCTGCGGGCTATAGAGCGTTTTCCGTTCGGGCTCCAGTACTCTGGAATGCCCTCCCGGTAACAGTTCGAGATGCTACCTCAGTAGAAGCATTTAAGTCTCACCTTAAAACTCATCTGTATACTCTAGCCTTTAAATAGACCTCCTTTTTAGACCAGTTGATCTGCCGCTTCTTTTGTTTTTCTCCTCTGTCCCCCCCTTCCTTGTGGAGGGGGTCCGGTCCGATGACCATGGATGAAGTACTGGCTGTCCAGAGTCTGGACCCAGGATGGACCGCTCGTCGGTATCGGTTGGGGACATCTCTACGCTGCTGATCCGACTCCGCTTGGGATGGTTTCTGGTGGACGGGACTCTCGCTGCTGTCTTGGATCCGCTTTGAACTGAACTCTCGCGGCTGTGTTGGAGCCACTATGGATTGAACTTTCACAGTATCATGTTAGACCCGCTCGACATCCATTGCTTTCGGTCTCTAGAGGGGGGGGGGGGGGGGGTTGCCCACATTTGAAGTCCTCTCCAAGGTTCTCATAGTCATCATTGTCACTGGCGTCCCACTGGGTGTGAGTTTTCGTTGCCCTTATGTGGGTTCTTCCGAGGATGTCGTAGTGGTTTGTACAGTCCTTTTGAGACATTTGTGATTTGGGGCTATATAAATAAACATTGATTGATTGATTGATTGACTGTTACTAATTATATTTAATAAATTGCTTGTAGGCTCGAGGTAACTCAGAACTCGCTCGTGCTCGCAGAGTGTCTGCACATATACAAACAATTAATCAATCTATTAATCAATCAATCAAAGTTGACTTATATAGGCCTTAATCACAAATGTCTCAAAGGGCTGCACAAGCCACAACGGCATCCTCTGGCTCAGATCCCACATCAGGGCAAGGAAACCCAACTCAACCCAATGGGGACAATGTGAAACCCTGGAAGGGACCGCAGATGTGGGGACCCCCACCCTCCTCCTTGGGTGACCGGTGCAATAAATGCCGAATGGATAGCATTAATAATGTGAGAATCCAGTCCATAGTAGGGCCAGCTGGGGATTCTCTTGCATGTAAACAAGTCAGGGCGCCGAGACGTCACCGACTGATGCACAGAGGACTGGTCCAACCCGGATCCCGACTTGGAACAGCTAGCAGTTCCTCCATGGTCACCTGATAACCTCCCCATGCAGGAGAAGGGGGCAGAGACAATGGCAGATCAACTGGTCTAAAAAGGTCTAAAAGCCAGAGTATACACACCGAGGGTAGAACACCTGCTTTTATGTGACCAGACTTTAATATGCATCGCACACTGGTGTTGTCCCGATACCAATATTTATGTACCGGTACTGGTACCAAAACTATTCTGATACTTTTCGGTACTTTGATACTGCAAATTTGTCCTTAAA
>NC_084637.1:9046653-9061653 GCF_033978795.1 Nerophis ophidion
CTTGAAGGTAGAAAAGCTCTATACAAGTATAAGTGAAGTGAAGTGAATTATATTTATATAGCGCTTTTTTCTAGTGACTCAAAGCGCTTTACATAGTGAAACCCAATATCTAAGTTACATTTAAACCAGTGTGGGTGGCACTGGGAGCAGGTGGGTAAAGTGTCTTGCCCAAGGACACAACGGCAGTGACTAGGATGGTGGAAGCGGGAATCGAACCTGCAACCCTCAAGTGTCTGGCACAGCCGCTTTACCAACAGAGCTATGCCGCCCATTTACCCATAACCCAACAAATGGATTGCTTTATAAAAATAACTCCAAATTTTAACCCAACACTCGCAACTCATAAATTGGGTTCTCAAAATAACCCAGCATTTTTTCAGTGTGTGGAACGATTTCCCTTCAACGATTATGTTTTATAGGTAAACATTATTATAAGACATGGATACATAGATTTTACCCAGGGACACCAACGTTCCAACAATTATAGTTACTTGTTACTTTACCAAAAAAGTGATTGAATTATGCTCTTTTTTTTTGTATCCCGCATGATTTATGGACAATAAATCATTTCCTTACCTGCACCTTGCCTCCAGAGTCCTGTCTGCATCCTGGGAGAACAATCCACACAGTAAAATGTTGTCACTCCTATCTTGCTTTTGAGTATATTTTAATAGAATAAAAATATTTTTTGTAATTGGGAAGGAGTAGGACAAAGCAGAAGTAAAATGTAAAATTTATAACCAACTTTTGGGTCAAGCACTAAATTGTGCAACCCAACAGTTGGGTCTGGAATAACACAACTTTGTAGTGACCATCACTCAACCTTTGTGTTGAATAAATTCAACCCAACAGTTGGATTATGAATCGAGCAACATTGAGTTAGCATAACTCAACTTTTGGGTTAAATAATTCAACCCAATATTTTGGTTGGGAATAACCCAACTATACGGAAATACTCTATGATAAATGTAAATAATTACCAGGAAAAGACCAACACTCCTGCCTCACACTCTCTGTAACCGGTCAGGGTCGATGAGTTGTAATTATATGAAAATGTAATAAAAATTTGTGGCATTACTTTAAAAGTGCATGATGTGTCAAAATCATGATTCACTTTTTTTTTTTTTTTGCAGAATTAAGCAGCCCGAACATGAAATCATTAAAAAAAACAACAACATTGTGTCATTTGCTATCTGCAAAGGTTGAGTTCATGTGCGTGGCTGCCTAGACTTTAGACCCACATAGGGTCCACTGTAAGGATTGTGTAAGGTGCAATTTATGCAGTGTTTACCTGAAAATGGAATATACATTTTGTTGTGGATTGGAATGTAAACACAATATTTGTTTTAAAAAAATATATATTTTCGAAATTTGAAAAGCAATGTCAAAAAACTATAGAAATAACCAGTTAGGATTTGGTTTAATTGCATATTTTTACATTCATGCCCAAAAACCACAGATTGATATGTATAAAAAAAACTTCCTTGGCAGAAGTAATGATTGTTCACCAGTTTTTGCCCTTTTCATTGGGAATTAGACGTGGCTACTGTTCACTGTCACTCATATAAACACATTATAATGGGACTGTCTTTGAATGTAGCTTATCGTAACGACGTACAATAGGTGACTGGATGCAAAGTTCATAACAAAGCTCTTGCTCAGATGGTAGAAGACAGCTGGAGGGATTTAGAAACGTATTACTTAACGCCACAAGAGCAGAGAATCCATAAAACAGTTTGGAAGCAAGGTTGGTGAAGTGTTATGTCCAAGGATCTTAGATTTAGATTTGAACCAGCAATCAATCAATCAATGTTTATTTATATAGCCCTAAATCAGCAACCCCCTCGACACACACACACACACACACACATTTCTTACCTTTTTGAGACATCTGAAAAATGCCTACCTCTTGAGGACCACCCTTTCTAGATATATAAAGAATTGTATTTACAACTTTAATAATATATACGTACTATGCAAATATAAAAAAGTTTGTTGTAAAAAATGAGTAAAAAAAGGTCACAATTTCACAAGAAAAACTTAGAATTGTGGCAGAATTATAATAAAAGTCGTCATTTTACTCAACGCAAGTCAACATTTTACGAGAAAAACTGAACATGTTTTCAATATTATGAAAAAAGTTGTAATTTTACTCAATGACAGTCGCAATTTTACAAGAAAAGCTTACGATTTTATGAAAAGAGTAATTTTACTTGACAAAAGTCACAATTTTAGAGAACACTTAAATTTTTTTACAATATTATAATAATAATTGGAATATTACTTGGCAAAATTATGACAACAGTCATAATTGTACTCCAAAAATGTAACTATTTTACAAGAACAACAAAAAAAATTGGCAGAAAGTCAGAATTTTGACAAATGTGACCATTTTGCATTAAATAGTAATAATTTTACATAAAACGGTAATCATTTCACGAGAAAATATTGCAATATTACAGAAACAAACAATATGAGAAATTGTTCCTGATTTTAGAAGAAAAACATTGACACATTGTGAGAAAAAGACTGCTATTTGTAAATTCTTTTGTTTAATATTTGTTTATAATTGGCTTTTAAGCTTCATTATTTACTTCAAATTATTACAATAAATCTCTATATACATACATTTTATTTTTTTTATTAATTTTGGCCAAAGGGGGTGAATTTCAATTCCTCCCACACAATCGTCATTACATATGTTGGCCACATGGGGACCACTCTAAATGTTGACACGCACTTGTTATTTCATATGTTGACCGGAGGGAAAGCACTTTTAAAACGGACACACAGTCAATTTGAAAAATCCCTCCTCTTTGGGACCATCCTAATTTTGATAGGTTTCACCACCAGGGGTGCAAATGAGACATTCTCTATTAAATGCAATGGTTTTCCGTATTGGGATCATGATTTATGTCCTAACCTGTTCACCGGTCCTCATATGGACGGTACTTTTCCTTGTTGATGTCTCAAGAAAGGTAGAAACACACACACACACACACACACACACACACTTGTATTTCCAAACACATTTGTTTACATGTCATTCCTACAGTGTCCATTACAATTACATGTGTCATGGCCAGTAAGTTAGATAAAGTAAGTACAATAAATCTCTATATACATACATTTTAGTTTTTTTAAATTAATTTTGGCCAAAGGTGGTGAATTTCAATTTCTTCCACACAATTGTCATTACATATGTTCTCCACATGGGGAACACTCTAAATGCTGACACGCACTTGTTATTTCATATGTTGACCAGAGGGAAAGCACTTTTAAAACGGACACACAGTCAATTTGAAAAATCCGTCCTCTTTGGGACCATCTTAATTTTGATAGGTTTCACCACCAGGGGTGCAAATGAGACATTCTCTATTAGATGCAATGGTTTTTCGTATTGGGACCATGATTTATGTCCTAACCTGTTCACCGGTCCTCATATGGACGGTACTTTTCCTTGTTGATGTCTCAAGAAAGGTAGAAACACACACACACACACACACACACACACACACAGGTGTGTATTTCCAAACACATTTGTTTACATGTCATTCCTACCGTGTCCATTACAATTACATGTGTCATGGCCAGTAAGTTAGATGCCGACCCCACTTCCACACACACATTGTAGTCCTGTGGGAAACGCTTTACTTCTTTTTCCTTTTAGGAAGTGTAGCCGTTTTCTCTTTTCAATTCACAAGCGCCCAAAATGACCCTGATTAAAAGTTTGCATAACTTAGTTCTCGTCATGATCCCACACGACAGTTTGGACTTTGTCATTTTCCTGTGCTTTGGTAGCATTTTCTGCCTCGTTTCCTGTTTGCGGCACCTTTACCTTCTCCTTCTTGTCCTGCCGGCACGCCTGTTTTTACAATAGGCCCCTTTTCCACCGAAAGTTCAGGACTTTTAGGTTCCTGGAACCTTTAGTTCCTAAAACTTTAGGTTCCTGTCAAGGGAGTATGTTTGATTTTGAGATTGGTGGGGACACAAAAGTGCTCCAAGGCAGCACTCTGAAAGTTTCTTTTATTTTTTTACATTAGCAATCATAATTTCACGTCTTGCAGATGTTATAGGGCAGGGGTGCCCACACTTTTTCTGCAGGCGAGCTACTTTTCAATCGACCAACTCGAGGGGATCTACCTCATTTATATATATCATTTATATCTATTTATTTATGAGAGAGACATTTTTGTAAACAAGTTAAATGTGTTTAATGATAATACAAGCATGTGTAACACATATAGATTTCTTTCTTTCACAAAGACAAGAATATAAGTTGGTGTATTACCTGATTCTGATGACTTGCATTGATTGGAATCAGACAGTAATGATGATAACGCCCACATTTTCAAATGGAGGAGAAAAAAAGTTGTCCTTTCTGTACAATACCACATGAAAGTGGTTGGTTTTTGGCATCTAATTCATCCAGCTTCCATACACTTTACAAGAAAAACATTGGCGGCAAATTCCGTGGCTTGCTTGATTGACATTCACGGCACCCGAGGGTCTTGTGAGATGACGCTGGCTGCTGCCAGTTCATTATTATGAAAAAATGACAGAGAGGAAGGCGGGAAACACTTTTTATTTCAACAGACTTTCGCGGCGTCCCTCCCGTCAAAACTCTAAAGGCCGACTGCACATTTCCTATCTTCACAATAAAAGCCCTGCTTCATGCTGCCTGCGCTAACAAAATAAGAGTCTCGGAAAGCTGGCGTGCACAAGTGATGTGCACGCCAGCTTTCTGAGGGATCGCTTGTGCACGCCAGCTTTCTGAGACTCTGTATTTAGTTAGCGCAGGCAGCATGAAGCAGGGCTTTTATTGTGAAGATAAGAAATGTGCAGTCGGCCTCTAGAGTTTTGACGGAAGGTACGATGCGAGAGTCTGTTGAAATAAAAAGTGTTTCTCGCCTTCCTCTCGGTCATATTTTCATAATAATGATCTTGCAGCAGCCAGCGTCATCTCACAAGACCTTCCGGTACCGTGAATGTCATTTAAGTGACGTCTTGGTGAAGATTGATGATCACTAATTTTTAGGTCTATTTTAAAAAAAAAGCCTGGCTGGAGATCGACTGACACACCCCCCGCGGTCGACTGGTAGCTCGCGATCGACGTAATGGGCACCCCTGTTCTAGGGTAAAGCAACTAAAATGAAAGCAAAGGAGACAACTTCAAAGAGTTCTCATCTTTACTCTTTAGTGTAGGGCTGTAGTGCAACTGTGCATCGTACTGTCAATCAACATAGCCTACTGTCCATCAACAACATCAGAAATACATTCATGCAATACAACACTGTAAATAAACATAAATGAACTGTAATAATCTCCTTCACTACGTCCTCCTGCCTTTCTTCCTCTAACTTCTCTGGCCTCTCCTCCTCCATCTCCTCCAGCCTCTCTGCTGTCTGTCACCTTACAAAAAATTATGTTGATGCATGACAGATACATTAGGGACCATGACCATAGAGCTTGATGGTTCAGTTACTGCCTGAGCAAAAAGGCTTTTACTAAATATGAATATTAATATTAATTAATTATATTTTACGGTCCGCTCCCTGTACAATCAGTGCCAGAGCTTGGTCCGCATTGCCGGCAGTAAGTCGAACACATTTCCAGTGAGGGTCGGACTCCACCAAGGCTGTCCTTTGTCACCGATTCTGTTCATAACTTTTATGGAGAGAATTTCTAGGCGCAGTCAAGGCGTTGAGGGGGTTCCGGTTTGGTAACCGCAGGATTAGGTCTCTGCTTTTTGCAAATGATGTGGTCCTGATGGCCTCATCTGACCGGGATCTTCAGCTCTCACTGGATCGTTTCGCAGCCGAGTGTGAAGCGACCGGAATGAGAATCAGCACCTCCAAGTCCGAGTCCATGGTTCTCGCCCGGAAAAGGGTGGAATGCCATTTCCGGGTTGGGGAAGAGACCCTGCCCCAAGTGGAGGAGTTCAAGTACCTAGGAGTCTTGTTCACGAGTGAGGGAAGAGTGGATCGTGAGATCGACAGGCGGATCGGTGCGGCGTCTTCAGTAATGCGGACGTTGTACCGATCCGTTGTGGTAAAGAAGGAGCTGAGCCGGAAGGCAAAGCTCTCAATTTACCGGTCAATCTACGTTCCCATCCTCACCTATGGTCATGAGCTTTGGGTCATGACCGAAAGGATAAGATCTGCCGTTTCTTTTCTTTTTCTTCTATGTCCCACTCTCCTTTGTGGAGGGGGTCCGGTCCGATCCGGTGGCCATGTACTGCTTGCCTGTGTATCGGCTGGGGACATCTCTGCGCTGCTGATCCGCCTCCACTTGGGATGGTTTCCTGCTGGCTCCGCTGTGAACGGGACTCTCACTGCTGTGTTAGATCCGCTTTGGACTGGACTCTCGCGACTGTGTTGGATCCATTATGGATTGAACTTTCACAGTATCATGTTAGACCCGCTCGACATCCATTGCTTTCCTCCTCTCCAAGGTTCTCATAGTCATTATTGTCACCGATGTCCCACTGGGTGTGAGTTTTCTTTGCCCTTATGTGGGCCTACCGAGGATGTCGTAGTGGTTTGTGCAGCCCTTTGAGACACTAGTGATTTAGGGCTATATAAGTAAACATTGATTGATTGATTGAAGATCACGGGTACAAGCGGCCGAAATGAGTTTCCTCCGCCGTGTGGCGGGGCTCTCCCTTAGAGATAGGGTGAGAAGCTCTGCCATCAGGGAGGAACTCAAAGTAAAGCCGCTGCTCCTTCACATCGAGAGGAGCCAGATGAGGTGGTTCGGGCATCTGGTCAGGATGCCACCCGAACGCCTCCCTAGGGAGGTGTTTAGGGCACGTCCAACCGGTAGTAGGCCACGGGGAAGACCCAGGACACGTTGGGAAGACTATGTCTCCCGGCTGGCCTGGGAACACCTCGGGATCCCCCGGGAAGAGCTAGACGAAGTGGCTGGGGAGAGGGAAGTCTGGGTTTCCCTGCTTAGGCTGTTGCCCCCGCGACCCGACCTCGGATAAGCGGAAGATGATGGATGGATATATTTTATAATTGTAAAATCACATGATCATCTAGTGAGGTTTTATTGTATTTCCACCACAAAGTTTTGTTCATTGGTATTTTCAAACCGTTGCTCACTTCTCCACAAATGCATGAAACTAAAAAATGATTTCAAAAATAAAACGGAAAGGTGAAATCCGGCGATCTGATTGGCTGTTAACCGTGGTTTAAATATTCTAAAGCCTTATCACAGCGTAGGCTATCACTCCGCCTCAGGCACGTATGACTGGTATGAATGGAAGTCGTTGTCATGTATCCATGACAACGGACTGTTGCAGTCCGTAGTAAAAGACAGCTGATGTTTTTCCGATGTTAAAAAAACGGAGACTAAAGTAGTTGAATTCACATGTTTAAGGTTAACTTTCACCTCCAGGGAGGGTTAACAGTGGTAAAGGGGACTGAGCATTGACTTTCACCTGACAAAAAGCGGAGGAAAAGACGAGATGCAGCGCTAATTTGGAGCTAACGTCTGGATAGGTGGGACTATTTTTTCCACAGTGAGGCTATTTTATTGGATAATATGTATTTCTGGTTGAATAAAACTACATTAAATTGATTGAGTATTCCTATTTCATAATGCCTTTAATGGTAACCGTTTTATAAAAACAATATATCACTCCAGTCCATGGTATATGCTCATTTTAGCACTCTAAGGGGCGTGACTGGAGTGATACATTGTTGAATTATTCAATATTGTTGAGCCTCTATACACCCTTGAAGTAACTTCCAGTTTGACTCCCAAAGAAGTCTTTTATATCCAGTTTTCTTTTCATTGACATCCTTCAAAACCGACAGCACACACGCACGCAAACAGACACAAACACAATGTAAATCACACCACTGATATTAAAATCCATCTAGCTACCGTGTGCCAGGAACAACAAATGCCGAACATGTTGACAACTTACACGTACTTACAACTTACAAGTTAGAACTTAAAACTTACACTGACAGTTGCACCGCCTCTCGTCCGGTCGCTAGCAACTAGCATGTAGGCTAGCTTTTACAAGCAGAAGGAGTGACAGCGGGGACAGCCAATCACACGTAAGTTAGCATGAAACCGGCAACCAATCAGGGAGCGATATTTAGATTAGAGGCGGGACTTCTAGCAGAGACCGACATTTATCAATCAATCAATCAATGTTTATTTATATAGCCCCAAATCACAAATGTCTCAAAGGACTGCACAAATCATTACGACTACAACATCCTCGGAAGAACCCACAAAAGGGCAAGGAAAACTCACACCCAGTGGGCAGAGAGAATTCACATCCAGTGGGACGCCAGTGACAATGCTGACTATGAGAAACCTTGGAGAGGACCTCAGATGTGGGCAACCCCCCCTCTCTAGGGGACCGAAAGCAATGGATGTCGAGCGGGTCTAACATAATACTGTGAAAGTTCAATCCATAGTGGCTCCAACACAGCCGCGAGAGTTCAGTTCAAGCGGATCCAAGACAGCAGCGAGAGTCCCGTCCACAGGAAACCATCTCAAGCGGATCAGCAGCGTAGAGACGTCCCCAACCGATACAGGCGAGCGGTCCATCCTGGGTCCCGACGAGCGGTCCATCCTGGGTCTCAACTCTGGACAGCCAGTACTTCATCCATGGTCATCGGACCGGACCCCCTCCACAAGGGAGGGGGGGACATAAGAGAAAGAAAAGAAGCGGCAGATCAACTGGTTTAACCCTTTCTGTGCCATAATCATTGACTAAACATTACGGGCAGCGGTTGTATCGATACTGACTACACAGTAGCGGCTGGATATTGGTAAGAACGTGTCCCCAGCGTCCCTACCCAATTCTACGCCCTTGGTTCCTGTAGAAGTGTATGGTTTGTGTTTCCACCACATTTCACAGTTCAGGGTAGCTCGTACAAATCAAGCTGACGACATATGGAGGTGAGATTTAGTACATTTTTAAACTGATATAATGTACAGAAACAGGTAATAATAAGTAGGTCAATTTAATACAAAAGGAATCATATATAAAACGTTATGATTTACAAAATAAAGTGTACCTTTTGTCCGCAATGTCCGAAAACCAGACAGTTGTCCTGAGTAGAGATGGGCGATATATCGATATATCCCGGTTTTGTCTCTGTGCGATGTAGAAAATGACTATCGTGATATTCGAGTGTACGTTCTCACGCAGTTGCTTTTAGCTGCTGGCATTACACTCCTTGTCTCTCCTTCTCACAGACAGCCAGCGCACCTTCTTTAATACGTCACAAACGTATACGCCCTCGCGGAGCAGAGAGATAGTGGCATGGGTAACGTTAACGCGAGTGGTAATACGAGGGAAAGAAGGTGCCAATCTGGTAACAAATGAAGGAAGAATTAATTCCCAAGAAAAAACAGCAGGGGTCCATTGTCTGGCGGTGGTTTGGCTTCAAGCGGGAAGATGTCGAACAGACAACCGTAATTTGTCAAGTGTGGGGAAAAAGCTACCGCTAATTTGTAGCATCATTTGAAAGGTCACCCGCTACAGAATGAAGACTGACTGCTTGAAACTCCGCATGTCAACCAACAAAATGCCGAGGCAACCATTTCCACATTAACACCGTATGAAAAAAAAATAGTCAACAACAGAAGGAGATCACGTCCGCAGGAACCTACCCCATATAGGACATACACTATTTGATTTCCTAGTATGCAGCCCATTTTTATTTGACAGTTATTCACATATCTTGTGTGACATCATGCACAAAAGTGCACTTTATTTGTTTGAAATTATAGTAGTGAACTTTAATTTAGTGTTGTTTTGATATTGAAGTGTGATGCAAAAGTGTTGCTACAAAAAGTAGCATTACTGCTAATGTGTAGCATAAGTCACTTGCTAGAGAATGAAGAGTGCTTACTCCGCATGTCGACATCTCCATTCGGTGCCACACCAACAAAATGCCGTGGCAACAATTTCCAAGTCAAAACAGTTTGAAAAAAATAGTCAACAAAATAAGGAGATAACGTCCGCAGTAACCTACCACATAGGGATTTGATTTCCTAAAATGCAGCTCATTTTTATGTGACAGTTATTGAAATATCTTGTGTGACATCATGCACAAAAGTGCACTTTATTTGTTTTAAACTATTGTAGTGGCGTTCTGTACAAAAAGTGCACTTTAGTGTTGTTTTGATATGTCATCTTAGTGACATCATGCACAAAAGTGCACTCATAGCTTGTTTTAAAATGTCCCTGACAATCTTGCACTTTTTATGTTTGTGCCACTGCTTAATAACTGTTTAATAAATACACTTTTGCTAAATTGACTTAGTTGTGATTTCCCTCTCTGTATGAAAGTTTAAAATGAGCATATATTAACGCAGTATGAAGAAGAATGTTTTAATGTAGACACAGAATCATCATACTGCAGCGATTATATGCATCAAGTGTTCATTCAAGGCTAAGGCAAAATATCGCGATATATATCGTGTATCGCGATATAGCCTAAAAATAGAGATATTAAAAAAAGGCTATATCGCCCACCCTAGTCCTGAGTTCGGTAGAGTGGGACTTTCCATCATTTTCAGCAGACTGCATTGCAAGATGATTAGCCCCCCCTCTTCCTCTCATACGAGATCCACCTGTCATATTCCGCTACTTGGATCATGACATGTTCTGGTTTTTGGTTCCGTTTTGTATCACATCTGGTTAGTTTGTCATCCTTAATTCCTGGTGGCACTTCCTGTTTGTTCCGTTTCCATAGTTACGCATTTGTGTCACCTGCCTTTTGTTTTTCACGCGCACCTGCTCTGTGATTATCCCCTCTATTTAAGCCTGCCCTTTTTGTTCATTCGACCTCGGATTCTAGTTTGCAATTCGATGCAACAGGGGACGTCGCTATCTCCGCTTGTAGTAAAGACTGTTTGTATTCGTTAGCTTCCACGCTATTCCTCTATTTGCTTGTCCCTAGCTCACATGCTAGCGCTTTTTGTTCTTTCTAGCTCCCATGCTAGCGCTTTTTGTTCTTTCTAGCTCCCATGCTAGTTCTGTTTGTTTTGTCTTTAGTGCAAGTGTTTTTGTTCCTAGTCTGTTTTGTTAGTCAAAATAAATCTTCATTTCTTACCTTCACGCTGTGTCCAATCCGACTGAATCATTCGAGAGAACAAAACTACACTACAATGCCATCTAAGCGTCACACCACCCAGGAATGGGGCCGTATGAATCCCTTCCCATTTCACGGGTTGCACTACTGAACACTAGTCTTCAAACTCACTCCTGACACTTTTCAGGATAAAATATGAATGAATGAATTTGCACGTCCCAGACCTCCTCTAGGTCGGTTTCGTATGTACTCTTCAATTAAAGCACAGAGATGTGTCTGTTTCAACTCTCCCCACCCCCTGCAGATGAAGCGGTGGCAATGTTGCCCGAGCCGGGCCTGGGCGAGGTCCACATGCCCAGCATGGACACCACCTGGATGGGCCCCAAGGAGAGCGCCGTGCGACAACACCGGCAGGAGATGTTGACCAAGATGAAGACCAACAAGGTGGAAGAGACGAAACCTTCAAGGGCCAAACAGGTGAGGCCGGGCTCGGACTAGTCATATACAGCCGTGGTCAAAAGTTTACAGACACTTGTAAAGGACATTATGTCATGAGTTTCCAATAATTTATCT
Source organism: Nerophis ophidion (assembly GCF_033978795.1). NCBI lineage: Eukaryota > Metazoa > Chordata > Actinopteri > Syngnathiformes > Syngnathidae > Nerophis > Nerophis ophidion. Next base: position 9,058,299 of record NC_084637.1, read on the forward strand.
TATTGTTTTGTGATAGAGTAATTGGAAAAAAAAACATTCACGAAGTTTGGTGAATTTATTATGGGTCTACTGAAAATGTGACCAAATCTGCTGGGTCAAAAGTATACGTACAGCAATGTTAATATTTGCTTACATGTCCCTTGGCAAGTTTCACTGCAATAAGGCACTTTTGGTAGCCATCCACAAGCTTTTGGTTGAATTTTTGACCACTACGCTTGTCAAAATTGGTTCAGTTCAGCTAAATGTGTTGTTTTTTTTTACATGGACTTGTTTCTTCAGCATTGTCCACACGTTTAGACTTAGAGTTCATTTTTATTGTCATTCAAATTTGAACTTTACAGCACAGATAAGAACGCAATTTTGTTACATAAGCTCATGGTAGTGGAGGATAAAAAAAGCAATAAGGTGCATATATAATTAAATAAATGTATATAAATAATATATAAATATATATATATATATATAAAATAAATAAATAAGGCCCTGTGATGAGGTGGCGACTTGTCCAGGGTGTACGCCTCCTTCCTTGTAGCTGAAATAGGCGCCAGCGCCCCCCGCGAACCCAAAAGGGAATAAGCGGTAGAACATGGATGGATGGATGGAAATAAATAAGTCCCTGCGATGAGGTGGCGACTTGTCCAGGGTGTACACCGCCTTCCGCCCGATTGTAGCTGAGATAGGCGCCAGTGTCCCCCGCGACCCCAGAAAGGGAATAAGTGGTAGGAAATGGATGGATGGATATCATTAATATATAAATATATCTATAAAATAAATAAATATATATAAATAAATAAGGCCCTGTGATGAGGTGGCGACTTGTCCAGGGTGTACACCGCCTTCCGCCTGATTGTAGCTGAGATAGGTGCCAGCGTCCCCCGCGACCCCAAAAAGGGAATAAGCGGTAGGAAATGGATGGATGGATATCATTAATATATAAATATATATATAAAATAAATAAATATATATAAATAAATAAGGCTCTGCGATGAGGTGGCGACTTGTCCAGGGTGTACGCCGCCTTCCGCCCGATTGTAGCTGAGATAGGCGCCAGCGTCCCCCGCGACCCCGAAAAGAGAATAAGCGGTAGGAAATGGATGGATTGATATCATTAATATATAAATATATATATAAAATAAATAAATATATATATAAATAAATAAGGCCTTGCGATGAGGTGGCGACTTGTCCAGGGTGTACACCGCCTTCCGCCTGATTGTAGCTGAGATAGGCGCCAGCGTCCCCCGCGACCCCAAAAAGGGAATAAGCGGTAGGAAATGGATGGATGGATATCATTAATATATAAATATATATATAAAATAAATAAATATATATAAATAAATAAGGCCCCGCGATAAGGTGGTGACTTTTCCAGGGTGTACACCGCCTTCCGCCCGATTCCCCAAAAGGGAATAAGTGGTAGAAAATGGATGGATGGATAAATAAATAGATTACTGTACAGATGAATATATTGCACTTTTTCACATGCATCCACGTTTATGGATTTATGTTACATTGTCTTTTTTATTCCAGCGAGTTAATCCATTTTGGGGGGAGTCGAGGGGATAATTTAATTATGATGCGTTCAAGACTCAATTATGATGCGTTCAAGAATTTAAGTCAGAACTTTGGGAAGGCCATTCTAAAACTTTAATTATAGCCTGATTTAGTCATTCCTTTACCACTTTTGACATGTTTTTTGGGGTCATTGTCCTGTTGGAACACCCAAATGCGCCCAAGACCCAACCTCCGGGCTGATGATTTGAGGTTGTTCTGAAGAATTTGGAGGTAATCCTCCTTTTTTCATCGTCCCATTTACTCTCTGTAAAGCACCAGTTCCATTGGCAGCAAAACAGCCCCAGAGTATAATACTACCACCACCATGCTTGACGGTAGGTGTGGTGTTCCTGGGATTAAAGGCCTCACCTTTTCTCCTCCAAACATATTGCTGGGTGTTGTGGCCAAACAGCTCAATTTTTGTTTCATCTGACCACAGAACTTTCCTCCAGAAGGTCTTATCTTTGTCCATGTGATGTCAAGACAGCCATGACATTATGGTCTTTACAAGTGTATGTAAACTTTTGATCGCGTTCCCAAAAACCCGGAAAGAAGACCGGTATGGGTACTGAAGATTCACGAACAACACTGGAAAGCGACCGATTACAGTGTCTTGTTCAAGGTAAACACGACACAGCGGCTGTGTTTTGTTCGGGAGAGAACACACAGAAACTGATACAAATAACGCAATAAATGAACAAATTAAGGAGACATTTCGACGAAAAAAGACCATCTTTGAAAGCAGAAGAGAAAGTCAAAGACAAATACAAATAGACAAACATTGAAAAAGTAAAATAAACTACATTTTGGGTGTAATAATAGATAAGAAAATGAACTGGAAATCTAATTAAAAAAAATAGGCAATAACTGTGTCCATAATGAATCAAGCAAAATAAAGGACAAGCCGGGGAAAATGGATGTTCCGGATCAAAATTCACTCCATATTCTCTACTGCTGCTTGCCAGTGTTACCATATTTGAGTTATTGTGCAGAAAAAGGGGGAAATAACTACAAAAATTGGCAGCAAAACAGGCCCACAGCATAATACTACCACCACCATGCTTGACGGTAGGGATGCTGTTCCTGGGATTAAAAGGTTTCACCTTTTCTTCTCTAAACATATTGCTGACCACAGAACTTTCCTCCAGAAGCTCTTATCTTTGTCCATGTGATGTCAGACGAAACACAATTTGAGCTGTTTGGCCACAATACCCAGCAATATGTTTGGAGGAGAAAAGGTGAGGCCTTTAATCCCAGGAACAGCAGGCCTACCGTGAAGCATGGTGGTGGTAGCATTATGCTATGGTGCCAATGGAACTGGTGCTTTACAGGGAGTAAAAAGGACGATGAAAAATGAGTATTAAAAAGTACCAATGATTGTCAAAAAATGTTCTTTGCATTTGACCCGTTATCTTTGATCACTCCCTGGGAGGTGAGGGGAGCAGTGAGCAGCCTTGCCTTTTCTCCTCCAAACATATTGCTGGGTATTGTGGCCAAACAGCTACATTTTTGTTTCATCTGCCCACAGAACTTTCCTCCAGAATGTCTTATCTTTGTCCATGTGATGTCAGATGAAACACAAATTGAGCTACCATTTTGCAAAATGTATTAAAACTAAAAAAATCACATGCACATAAGTACTCCTCTCTGAAGAACCTTTTAAGCTGCTATCGGGTTGGTTGGGAAGCGCTGGTTTTTCATCCAGGATTGTCTCTGTTTGGATACTAAGAGGAAAACCAATATTTTGGAATAAGGCTGTAACATAACAAAATGTGGAAATGGTGAAGAGCTGTGAATACTT
>NC_084637.1:9066653-9079153 GCF_033978795.1 Nerophis ophidion
TGCAACACATGCCAAAACGGCCGGTTTAGTTTACTGAATTGCCATTTTAAATTTTGCGCGGAAGGATCATGCTAAAACGTCGCGGTATGATGACGCGTAAGCGTGACGTCACGCATTGCATAGGACATTTTGGTCCAGCACCTAAGTCGTCTCTTTTCATTGCATAATTCCACAGTATTCTGGACATCTGTGTTGCTGAATCTTTTGCAATTTGTTCAATTAATAATGGAGACGTCAAAGAAGAAAGATGTAGGTGGGAAGCAGTGTATTGCGGCCGCCTTTAGCAACACAAACACATTGTGTCATTGTTTACATTCCCGAAAGATGACGGTGAAGCTTTACTATGGAACAGAGCGGTCAAGCGAACATGGTTCCCTACCACATGTCAACCGGCATGTTTCGGTGAGAAAATGGTGGTAATAAGTCGGCTCTTGCCGTAGACATGAGCGGAGAGTTTGCGTCGTTCCTCCTGCAGCTGCGGACTCTCTCCCATCGGCCGCCCCAGACCGTCAGATGCTTACACCGTGGAGGAGGGGGGAAAAAATAAATAAATCTCAGCCCGGCTGCCTTCGCCTCGTCGAGAAACGTGGCTTCCCTCAGAGACTCTGGCGGTCACCACACCCCTACGACTTTCAGGTTGTACAGGTACGACCATAGAATCTCACTAAAATTGTCAAAGTTTATTGTTGACAAACCCCAAGAGGCACAGAAAGAGGCAGGCATAGAGTGAGAAAACATGATTTAATTTAAAATACTAGAACTAGAACAAACAAAAAGGTACAAACAAAAGCGCGCACATGGACGGATAACAAACAAAGAGAGCTATGAACAAACAAAACTGAAAGCAGGGAACAAACGCCAGTAAGCTACAAATAGCTAACAAAATATAGCTTACCGCTACGCTGCAAAGATACGACAAGAGCGACAAGAAGTGACGTCGACAATCCACGACGCGACAGGTAGCAACGACACAAGAGCGACATCGAAATTCAATAATCCAGCAGTGACTGGATGGGAAGACAGGTCTAAATAGGAGCGGACTGATTGACACCAGGTGTCCCGTCCAAAGGCAAAACCCAGTAACTCAATTTTGGTCAAAACCGAGCTGATAATAATTTTGGAGTTCCTAGGTGATATGCTTTACATTAGTGTATGCGATATTGTAATTTGTTCCGTAAGTAAGCAGTTACGCGCATGGCAGGACCTAGCAACGACCACATAACTGCGTAGATACAACAGAAAAACCTAGTATCTCAAGGGACCAATCGGAGCTGCTTTGTCAGTCGCCGTATTGTCTTTAACGAGACATTTGCACGAATGGGGGCCGACGGTCAAGCTGATTATGTGATATTATGGCACCTTCATTAAAAGTATTGTTCTTGATTCTTCCCCTTGCATACTCTTTTGGGCAGATAACTGTGGAGGTCAAAATAAAAACTGGACGCCCAATGTGCAAACGCAGAACGGGGCCCACCCGAGATTGTGATAAAATATCTGGAGAAAGGGCACACGTTCATGAGAGCGGATTCAATCCATGGCTCAACCGGCAAGAAAATGAAAGCTCAGGAAAACATCTATACGATTGATGACTTTGTAGATATTTGTAAGGCAGCATCAAGATAGATTGGTTGTCCTTTGTTTTCTCAAAATCAGCTAGAAGTGAGTTACTAGGTTTTGCCTTTGGACGGGAGCGGCGTGGCCGGGTGCCAATCGGCCGCCGCTGAGGGGGAACACAGCACTCAGGGAGAAAGACAGGAAACCAACAAAATAAGAGTGCTGACAGGAACTAAGGACAGGAAATACTAAACACAGAGGAAAAACTAAAAACACAAACAGACTGTCAGTGGCAAGCATGACAAAAACACTAGTAACACAATAAGCAGATAAGGGATTTTCCAGAATTCTCCTAGTAAATTTGTCTAATAACATCTGAATCACTCTGTCGTGTAGTTTTTTTTCTAGTCCTTCACTCTCACTTTCCTCATCCACAAATCCCTTAATCCTCGCTCAAATTAATGGGGAAATCGTCGCTTTCTCGGTCCAAATCGCTCTCGCTGCTGGTGGCCATGATTGTAAACAATGTTCAGATGTGAGGAGCTCCACAACCCATGACGTCACGCGCACATCGTCTGCTACTTCCGGTACAGGCAAGGCTTTTTTATTAGCGACCAAAATTTTCGAAATTTATCGTGGATGTTCTCTACTAAACCTTTCAAGCAAAAATATGGCAATATCGCGAAATGATCAAGTATGACACATAGAATGGACCTGCTATCCCCGTTTAAATAAGAACCTCTCATTTCAGTAGGCCTTTAATTAGGTCATTAGAAAACAAGGTCATCAATCAATCAATGTTTATTTATATAGCCCTAAATCACAAATGTCTCAAAGGGCTGTACAAACCATTACGACTACGACATCCTCGGAAGAACCCACATAAGGTCAAAGAAAACTCACACCCAGTGGGCAGGGAGAATTCACACCCAGTGGGACGCCAGTGACAATGCTGACTATGAGAAACCTTGGAGAGGACCTCAAATGTGGGTGACCCCATCACAATGGCAGTTTCACTTTGCAAGATCTAAAAAAGATATTTGGGAATGTCCGGCGGGCCAGATTGAAAAGCTTAACGGGCCCAGGTCTGATCTAGGAATTCGTGGGTCTAGATATGACAAGGCACCACCAATCAGTTATTATTTTACACTAAAACCTTCAAAGTTGTATTGCATTTTCTATTTTTGTAAAAAAAAATATATATATATATATATATAAATATATACATTTTGTTTCAGTGCAAGATGTCGCTTTACGGTCAAAGGGGCGAGTGTTGGTGTGTAAGTCCCTACACCGGCCGACCCATTCCGGAATCCCCCACGGTGAGGGGCAACCCCAATTGCAACCAGTACCTTCCCGAGCTGGAGCTGGAGTTGGCCAACATGGAGCAGATGTAATAAAAATATATACTTTTTTTTTTAAAAACCCCAAAGGAACTGTGAAGCACATGGAAACAAAAGAACAGCAACGATGAGTCAGCGATCTATATCGTCTGTAGTCATGAAAAAGTGTAGAATCAGGCCTGGAGCACAGCATCATTCTCACTTTGAGTTTGTGTGTGTTGCAGCCTGAGAGTGTGTGTTGGTAAATTAAACATAATAAAACAAAATTTGTAGATTAAATTGCCTGAAATGTATTTTGTTTAGAATATCTTAAATTGACTGCAACATTAATACGCTTCCTGTTTTGTTGGCGAGTTCCTGTCTTCCTTTGAGCACTACTCCGCACACCTGCTTTGTGTTAGCAAGCAAAGCTATTTACGTTGTTTCTATCCTTCTGTGTGGACATTGATTGTCATGTCATGTATGGATGTATTTTGTGGACGCCGTAAGTTTTTGCTGTCGTCCAGCATTCCGTTTGTTTACTTTGCAGCCTGTTCAGTTTTACTTTCGTTTGGCATACCCATTGCCTTTTCCTTTTGTTCATTATTGGTGTAAGCATCACATATCTTTTCACCTGCTTCACTGTGGTCTGCATATCGGGATCACAACCATCCTCGTCTCACCCGATACATTCCGACTTTTACAAAGCATTTAGCTACCTGCTGCCACCTACTGACATGGATGGAGTATTACGTGGTTACCCTGCCCAGTTTTACACAGCACAGACACTAAGCAACGGCGCATTATTTGCATTATTTTAGAATTATTGATTTGCAAACAATATTTTTGGGGACCAATTAGGTGAAGTTGCATACCGTATTTCTTTGAATTGCCGCCGGGTATATAGTATGCGCCTGCCTAGAATTACTGCCGGGTCAAACTCGTTTCGCAAAATAATTAGTGCATGCTTAGCATTACCACCGACTCAGGATTACTGCCGGGTCAAACTCCATCCATCCATCCATTTCCTACCGCTTATTCCCTTTCAGGGTCGCGGGGGGCGCTGGCGACTATCTCAACTACAATCGGGCGGAAGGCAGGGTACACCCTGGACAAGTCGCCACCTCATCGCAGGGCCAACACAGATAGACAGACAACATTCACACTCACATTCACACACTAGGGCCAATTTAGTGTTGCCAAACTCGTTTCGCAAAATAATTAGCATATGCCTAGAATTTCCACCGGGTCAAACTCGTCACGTCAGGAGTAACACCTGTCATCATTTTCAAAATGGAAGAGGCTGATTTTAATCATTTGAAATCACATAAAAGGAAGAAGATTAAGAGTTTTTCAGTATGATTTAAGGTCCAAGCTATTGAATATTCTAAAAAGAACAGTAAGCAGCTATGGTTTATTAATATACCGTAGCTGCGTGTGTCAAATATGAGTCGTTAAATGACTCCCGCCTCCTGGTGATAGAGGGCGCTAGTGATCCTTCTTGCGACTACTCGGCTGCAGAAGAAGTGACAACAAGCAGCAAGAGTGAGCGGCGATCATTTATTTTTTCCTCTCGCTTGCACTTTTAACATGGAGGATTACATATCTCAAATTAAACAGTTTTCTAAACTGGACTTTCAATCGAGGCAGGAGGTAATAAAGGAAAATCTCCATCGAGACAGAGAGACTTTTAAAACCGAAGAAAGATAAGGAAGACTTCTATAAAGAAGTTATCGATGCTTTTGATCAGAAGGAGCTGCGCATGGACTTCATTTATAAGTAAAGGTAAGACCATAATAACGTTTTTTTTATTAAATGTGCTTTACATGATGGTATCCTTACATCACACTCAAATTTATAAGCACAGGCCTAAATTTACCGCATGCCTTTGGTAAGCGCCGGAGTGAGAAGAGGTTTTAAATTAATTAGCGCCCCGGCGGCAATTCAAGGAAATACGGTAATTTCCCACGGCGCGGCACAGTGGTTGAAAAACACTACCCTAACAACTTTAGCAGGTTACCTACCTTACTGTCAGGAAGTGGTGGTGGTGACAACCCCCAAGATGCGGCGATGGCAGACTTGGTGCAGGAGAACATGGTTTTAATGTCCAAAAAAATGCAGGCAAAACACCAACCAGGAGACAGGAAACGGCCAACAGGAACAGGAATCAAGAAACAGCTAACAAGAGAAGAGGAACCAGGGAGAACTGGAGACCGCAAGCAGTCCACAGCAACTTTACTCCAGCACTGACTGGAGGGAGAGGCAGGTATGAATAGGAGCCTGATTGGCAATTGCCACCAGGTGTGCCAGACTGCCAATCAGGTACAGGTGAGGGAGACAAGCGCAGGAAGAGGAACCAAAACAAGAGCGTGGTCAGGACAAAAACCCAAACAAAACTCAACCGTCAGTGAGAATCCTGACACTTAACAATATTAGAACCGTAGAGAACATTGCGCAGCTTTTGATGTGTGAAAGTCTGAATTGCCGGAAGCTTCTTCGGAAAGGTGCGACGTTTTGAGGCTTAATTTATTTCAATACTATTAATATCTTACTGAAACCATTTAGGACCCAAACCCTTAAAGAAGTAAAACACAGTAACATAAAATCTGCTTACTGAGAAGAAGTATCTTATCAGACAGAACATAAGCAAATATCTTCCTTATTTGAGATATTTTACTTAGATTTCAGTTTTTGCAGAGTACCTTCCCCACTCCGGGATCCGGTTTGGTGGCTGCAAGATTAGGTCTCTGCTTTTTGCAGATGATGTGGTCCTGATGGCTTCATCTGGCCAGGGTCTTCAGCTCTCACTGGTCTGCATTGCCGGCAGTAAGTCGAAAACATTTCCAGTGAGGGTTGGACTCCGCCAAGGCTGTCCTTTGTCACCGATTCTGTTCAGAACTTTTATGGACAGAATTTCTAGGCGCAGTCAAGGCGTTGAGGGGTTCCGGTTTGGTAGCCGCAGGACTAGGTCTCTGCTTTTTGCAGATGATGTGGTCCTGATGGCTTAATCTGGCCAGGATCTTCAGCTCTCACTGGATCGATTCGCAGCCGAGTGTGAAGCGACTGGGATGAAAATCAGCAACTCCAAGTCCGAGTCCATGGTTCTCACCCGGAAAAGGGTGGAGTCATGCCATAACCTGTTGGGGAGGAGATCTTGCCCCAAGTGGAGGAGTTCAAGTACCTCGGAGTCTTGTTCACGAGTGAGGGAAGAGTGGATCGTGAGATCGGTGCGGCGTCTTCGGTAATGCGGACGCTGTACCGATCCGTTGTGGTGAAGAAGGAGCTGAGCCGGAAGGCAAAGCTCTCAATTTACCGGTCGATCTACGTTCCCATCCTCACCAATGGTCATGAGCTTTGGGTTATGACCGAAAGGACAAGATCACGGGTACAAGCGGGGTTCTCCCTTAGAGATAGGGTGAGAAGCTCTGCCGTCCGGGAGGAACTCAAAGTAAAGCCGCTGCTCCTCCACGTCGAGAGGAGCCAGATGTGGTGGTTCGGGCATCTGTTCAGGATGCCACCGGAACGCCTCCCCAGAGAGGTGTTTAGGGCACGTCCGACCGGTAGGACACGATGGGAAGACTGGGAACGCCTCGGGATCCCCCCGGGAAGAGCTGGACGAAGATGCCGGGGAGAGGGAAGTCTGAGCTTCCCTGCTTAGGCTGCTGCCCCCGCAACCCGACCTTGGATAAGCGAAAGAAGATGGATGGATAGACTTTCCCCACTCTGCCACACAAATTAGCTGCACTTACACCAAGTTGAAAAAGTCAATGGAAATATAACCTGCTTGTCACAAATATCTGGGATTTTATTGTCGGACTTGAAGGTTGCTGGTTCGCTCCCCGCATCTTGACAACCAAATCGCTGCCGTCGTGTCCTTGGGCAGGACACTTCACCCTAGCCCCCGGTATTGCTCACACCGGTGAATGAATGATGAATGACAGGTGGTGGTCGGAGGGGCCGTAACAGGAGCAGGGGTTAGTGCATGCTAGGTCCTGAGTAGTTCTGGGGTCAATCCCGGGCTCGGGATCTTTCTGTGTGGAGTTTGCATGTTCTCCCCGTGACTGCGTGAGTTCCCTCCGGGTACTTCCTCCCACTTCCAAAGACATGCACCTGGGGATAGGCTCCTCCCACCTCCAAAGACATGCACCTGGGGATAGGCTCCTCCCACTTCCAAAGACATGCACCTGGGGATAGGTTGATTGGCAACACTAAATTGGCCCTAGTGTGTGAATGTGAGTGTGAATGTTGTCTGTCTATCTGTGTTGGCCCTTGTCCAGGATGTACCCCACCTTCCACCCTAATGAAGCTGAGATAGGCTCCAGCGAACCCCCGTGACCCCGAACGGGACAAGCTGTAGAAAATAGATGGCTGGATGGATTTATTCCCCACGACACCTCTGCTTCAAACAGGCTAACCTCCTCCAACCTCCAAGGACAAAGCTATGGACTATGGGAGACCGGGCTTTCTTCTCCACTGCTGCCAGTCTGTGGAATGCTCCCCCTGACCACCTGAGGGCACCTCAGACTGTGGATGCTTTTAAAAAAAGGCTTAAAAACCCATCTTTTCAAAAAAAGACTTTTTATATATATATGCATGCTGGTTCTAGCTATTGGGCTGTTTCTAGTTTTATATTTTATTATCTTTTTACTATTATTACTAAGTTTTTTACACTGTTTGCTCAACGTAAAGTGCTTTTTTTTACAAATAAAATCTATTATTATTACTATTATTGTCGGAGATTTATAATCAGCTCCACATCGATGAGGTGGTTCGGGCATCTACTAAGGATGCCACTCGGGCATGTCCGACCGGTAGGAGGCCACGGGGAAGACCCAGGACACGTTGGGGAGACTATCTCTCCCGGCTGGCCTGGGAACGCCTCAGGATCCTCCGGGAGGAGCTGGACGAAGTGGCTGGGGAGAGGAAAGTCTGGGCTTCCCTGCTTAGGCTGCTGCCCCCGTGACCCCACCTGGGATGAGCGGAAGAAGATGGATGGATGACGGATGGCATTTGTAATCAAGAGGTCAATACGACTTAAATGCAAGAGTACAGGATTTTTTTTATTTAAATAGTGATTTGTCTTACAAAAAAAACAGAGCACATCACCGACACGCATGATAAATATCTCAACAGTGTTCTCAGGAAGTCCGCATTGTGCATTCAATTCGACAGGAACAAAATTTAACGTCAACACCGGCTTGGACTGCCGGAGGGGGGGGTGGGGGGGTTTGCCACACGGCCGCATGCAAATGGAAATTGAAAGTGGCATGCGGCTGAAGGCACTTGGATTTTCATACGAACTCGGCGTCCACGGCCAGGCGCCGCCATCGGGTGGATTTGCCTGTGCTCTCGCCGCCGATGGACGGTGGACGGACACTGGACCTTTGCATACCATTTGTGTGCAAGCCGCGAAAGGGAAGTGGACTTTTGGAGAAGGGCATGGCACGTATGTACACACACAATATAATGAGGAACACCTACTGCACACATTTAAGGAATAGGCCTTTTTTTTTTTTCAAATCGGACAGAATAATAAAGCATATTTGGTTCCTTCATTATTTTCCTCTTGCGTGTGTGAACTGTTTTCTCAGCCCAAACATCCACTCGTTACTGCAGAATACACAACATCAACTAAGAAGGATCAGATCCATTTTTGAAGGTACTAATCAGTGGTTTGGTGTCACATTAACCAGAAATCATAATTAAAGGCCTACTGAAACCCACTACTACCGACCACGTAGTCTGATAGTTTGTATATCAATGATGAAATATTAACATTGCAACACATGCCAATACTGAATTACAATTTAAAACTTCCCGCGGATATTTCTTGTTGAAAACGTCGCGGAATGATGACACGTGTTTGTGACGTTATTGGTTGGAGGGGACATATTAGCCCAGCACCACTCAAGGCTAAAAGTCGTCTCTTTTCATCGTATAATTACACAGTAAATTGGACATCTGTGTTGCTGAATCTTTTGCAATTTGTTCAATTAATAATGGAGACGTCAAAGAAGAATGCTGTTGGTGGAAAGCGGTGGATTAGCACCAAAACACAGCCGGTGTTTCTTTGTTTGTTGTGAAGCTTTAACACAGAGTGGTCGAGCGAACATGTTTCTCTACGTCAACCAGCAAGTTTTTGGATGGGAAAATTGTGATTTTAAGTCGGCTCTTACCGGAGACATGAGTGGATTATACGACCTCCTCCTGCAGCTCAAAAAGGCAGCTGTGATCTTGGCTCTTCGGCTTCTCCCAGAGACACTGGCGTTCACCGCAGCCATCCGACTTTCAGGTATGACTTTATAATCTCACTAAAATACTATTAACACAATAAGCAGATAAGGGATTTTCCAGAATTATCCTAGTAAATGTGTTTAATTACATATGCCGCCGCCCGGAGCCGTCGCTTTTTCTTTTTTTTTTTTTCCTAGTCCTTCACTCTAAATTTCCTCATCCACAAATCTTTCATCCTCGCTCAAATTAATGGGGAAATCGTCGCTTCCTCGGTCCAAATAGCTCTTGCTGCTGGAGGCTATGATTATAAACAATGTGAGGAAGTGAGGAGCCCTACAACCCGTGACGTCACGCGCACATCGTCTGCTACTTCCGGTACAGGCAAGGCTTTTTTATTAGCGAACAAAAGTTGCAAACTTTATCGTCGATGTTCTCTACTAAAAACCTTCAGCAAAAATATGGCAAGTATGACACATAGAATGGACCTGCTATCCCCATTTGAATAAGAAAATCTAATTTCAGTAGGCCTTTAAACACTGGAAAAAGTCAGTGTTCAAAAACAAGGGAAAAAAATACAATAATTAGGGGTGTTTTATTTGAATTAAGCAAAATTATCTGCCAATAGAACAAGAAAATTCGGCTGGTCAAGACTTTCCAAAACAAGTCAAATTAGCTAACCTCAATGAACCCAGAAATACCTTTAAAATAAGTATATTCTCAATAATAACAAGTGCATTTTTCTTGTTAGAAAAAAATGAGATCTTTTTGCTCAATATGTTGAAAAATATTCTTAAATTAAGTAAATGCTAGTGTGGTTATCTTGAAATAACAATATGTGCTCGGCATCATGATTTTTTTTTTTCAAGCTTGAAATAACAAATTATTACTTTAAAAAAGTAGTTTCATACTTGTGAGTGTTGATGACACAAGTCTGCATCAGTTGATATTCTCGTTTTAAGCATGTTTCACTCAATACAGGTCATTAAATATCAGCAACAAGCGGTAATAAGAGATCTTTTCGGACCAAAACCCTTAAAACAAGTAAAACACTCTAACATAAAATTGGCTTAGTGAATTATGGAGAATTAGAATTATCTTATCACACAGAAAATAAGCAAATATCACCCGTATTTGAGATATTTAACTTAGATTTCATTTTTTTGCAGTGAAGATTAAACTATTTTTTGTATTTACTTTCCCTAAATATCTAAAAGTATTCATATTCTCTTCATGTCACACTATGCTCCTTCCAGTTTGCATCCAATCAGAATTAAGCCAGCTTATGTTGCCATGCGGTACGAAATCTGCCCGCGGCTTTCAGAATCAACAATTTCTGTGCACTGTAAGGGAACGGGGACATACAGTTGATAGATAATTGCGATAGCCAATTAGATCACGAGTTGTTGTCAGCAAGGTCTTCTAGATCAGTGGTCCCCAACCACCGGGCCGCAGAAGGATTTTATTTTTAAATTTTTTATATGTTTTTATTAAATCAACATAAAAAACACAAAATGCACTTACAAGTGTGCACCAACCCGAAAAACTCCCTTTTTCATGAAAAAAAAAAAAGGAAAAAAAAACCCACCCACACCACGCGCCGGGCCGGGCCGCAGGACAAATGATCAAGCGTTAACCGGTCCGCAGCTACAAAAAGGTTGGGGACCACTGTTCTAGATGGCCTCATGTTGAACATGACATTTATGCGTCCTGTGATTGGATGAATTTGAGAACACATAGAGTTGATAGACAGTTGCGATAGCCAATCAGATCCCGAGCTGTTGACAGTAGCCTATCGAGGTAGCCTGATGTTAACGAGACTGTGATTGGATACTCACTTGTCGCTCCAAAGTGAGTATCCAATCACAAGTTTCAATTTAGCCATACATAGCAGAGAAAGAGAACAAAACGTTGATTAGGTGGCAGATAAATATTTGCAAGGCCATTTTCAAGAAGGATATTTAAAGAGAAACTACATCTCGTGTGACGATGTCGGCCAATCCCGGAAGTTAGCTCGTCTGTTCTGGCGATGAAATGTCATTTCCTTTCGAGGTAGCCTGATGTTAATGAGACTGTGACTGGATAGTCACTTGTCACTCCAAAGTGAGTATTCAATCACAAGTTTCAATTTAGCCGTACATAGCCGAGAAAGAGAACAAAACGTTAATTTGGTGGCAGATAAATATATGCAAGGCCATTTTCAAGAAGGATATTTAAAGAGAAACTACATCTCGTGTGACGATGTCGGCCAATCCCGGAAGTTAGCTCGTCTGTTCTGGCGATGAAATGCCATTTCCTTTCGAATACTCTGACAACTGGCTTAAATGGCGTCGTATAAATTCTACAAATTCTGAGTTCAAATATTTTATTTTTTCACTTTCAATATGTTTTTTGCAAATTTTAATTTTGACAGTACCATAAAAGATATGGTTTGATAGATTTTTAAATGCGCCAGAAAATAACCCGTTTTGTACACTGTTGATGTGTTTCAATGCTCAGTAATGCGTAAATGTGTTTATGTATGGTATTTCTCCAGCAATGGTCATATGGTGACATAAATGATGCTATTTTGAGAAGTAATCATTGAAGTCGGACATGACTGAAGGCCTAGGTGGGAAACGCACGGCCCGCCATTGGTATTAATCAGTCCCTCCAGGATTTGCTGTCATTTTTTTGGGGATTGTTGTCTACAAAAATGTGTGATTTTGCAGTAAGTTTTAAAAAAAAATTGTGATATAAGTTACGATGGTTTGAGGCTTATTTTCTTCAATAACATTGCACTGATTTTATAAATTAGTTATCAACCATCAAAGTATGTGTCTAACTTACTTTGCCCAGAAGGTAAAAGTTTGCCAAGGGAAGGGGTGTTGCGGTGATTGGAAAAAGTTCAGTGTTTCCCCAAACAATTTTTAAAACTTTTTTTTTTTGGTGGAGGTGGGGGTGGGGGAGATGATATACGTGACTCGTTTTCCACAAACCATCTACAATATGTTTTAAAGTTCGTCTAAAAGGCAGCAGAAATGCATTTGCTTTTTCAATGCTAATTTTCGTTAGCCTGTCAATGTGCTTTTCCATTGTATGTTAGCATTAAGCTAACAAAAAGCAAACCTTTATCGTGTATGATTGCATTACAATTTTTTTTTTTTTTGTATATACCAAAATGCGGTGTTGATTTGAAAGGATTCTTACATGTGCGTGCAACTCATGTGTATATTAATATTTCTGTGCTTAGCTTTACAGTGACTCCATTGGGGAGAATATGAATAATTAACCCCGAGTTTGACGTTTTTCACCAGTAAATGTACAGTAAATATTCCAAGGGTGTAGAAAATGCAGCCTGTTGAAGTAAATACGCAGCAACAATACATAAAAAATAATATAATGTAACAAGAA